>NW_017731915.1:647152-649478 GCF_001890085.2 Hipposideros armiger | reverse complement strand
AGCCAGCCTATAAATTGCTATATGGGATAATTTATTAATGATTTCTTGTTGGTAAGTATATGATACATTTTCATAAATGTTCCATATACACAAGAAAATAATTATTCCTTGGATGGTTAAAGAGATTATGTATATTAAACGACTACATTTTTGGTCTATTTTTTAGTCTGTTTTATCAGACAGTCTGAAAGATATGGAAACATTACTTCACTATAATTGTCTGATTGTGTTCCTGCTGTTCAAAATTTTTAAAAATAATATCCTCTATATTAGGATTTTGTTGTATAAATTTAGGTAACATTTTGCTTTATTCATAGGTATTATGTGTTCCAACTTCTTAATTCAATCTTTTTTTTTAACCTCTACATATTTTCCTCTTGGTTTTATTTAGTGTTTTTTGTCCATGAGGCCTATATGGTATTTTTATTTTTGTTAATATTTCCGTGAGTGTGTGTGTTTATTTTATTATAATCCACCTTTTCCATCTTTTTACCCTCATTTTCCTTTTTATAAACAATATAGTGCTTGGATTGTATTTTCACCCATCTGAGTATCTTATTCTTTCTAAAGAGGGCTAGATGGAGAGGAGTGCTACCTGCACATTTAGTAAAATAAGTGATATGCAGAGTTTATTACTTTTAACTTAAGTTTTACCTACTTTTTATTATTCTACACCTATTCTTATTTTTTACTTTCCATAATTTTACTGACTATATTCTTAAAATAGAATTGTGAAACATATTTCAGCTTATATGTTTGAAGAGTACTGGGATGTTTCACTTTCCAGGAAAAAAATGGACATTGACAATCTGTTGCATAGAGTAGAATCAGTTATTCNTGTGATGTATATCTAGAGTGATTTATCAGCAATGTATAGAACAATTAAATGAAAATAAATAAGATAAAAATCTTGAAGAAGCCTAACATTCAATTTGACCTAATCTCCATTTATGGCACATTCCACCCAATAGCAATAAAATTCATGCTTCTCTGCTTATCTTTTACTACCTCTTTGATACTCAATGGAGTTTTAACTTTTCCTAGAGCTTTAAGGCAGTGCAAGCTAGTGGAAACTGTGAGATGTTTATTGGAAGATGCTGTTTGTTGGTTGTAGACTCAGAAATATCTTCCTTAAAGTCATTACTTTGGATGTTGATATGAACATCAGGCACAGAAAAAGATACACAGAATGCAATAGCCCTGCAGAATGCTTATCAGGATAAAAATAACTTATAAAAAAGAGTTATTTTCTAAATTATTCATCTTTAAAGGTAGTTTTTTTTTTCTTGAGATTAAAAAGTGACAGGAACAATAAAAAGTGTAGTGCTTTTTTTATCTTTCCTTTTTTCCTGGTAAACTAACAAAACAAACCAATCCTTCCTACAATGGTGTAGTCTGCTTATCTATCTAAGGAAAACGCTAACAGTAAAATTTTAGGCGAATAAAAGAGTTGGGAAATAGGGAGAGCAAGGAAATAATGAGGGAGAAAGAAGAAAGAAGGAGCTAACTTTTATATAAATTTTATGTCCATTAATGATTTCTACTTCGATAGCTATTCTATTTGTATTTTATTTGAAGTCTGCTATTATAATATAACGTACTTGTTAAATTATAATCTCAGTAGTACCATAATTCCTACTGTTGGGTGGTGAGAAACAAAAAAGCAAAAAAGCTTTGGAAGTCTACATTATCTTCAATATCCCTTCTACCATTTTTCCCATAATAAAAACTCTGAAAAGTAGCTAGGTACCTGAGACCGCAGTTGGAGGCTACATTTCTCAGTTTCTCATGCAGTTATGTTATTACTAGTCCCCGTGGCTACATTCCACCAATGGGATGTGAGAAAGGCATGCGACATGCTTTGTGCCTTTAAAGGGAAAGAGCATACTCTCCTCTTCCTCCATAGTTCCCCTTTCCCTTTGACTGAAGACATCGTTTACCATGTGAATCCGAGCAGCACTTGAGAGAATGCACGGTTATAATTTAGAAAGAGTCTGAGTATTCTATAAATGTCCCTTTATCAACATGGACCCCTTATCCCTGTCCATGCTTTACGAGAGAGAGGAAAATGAACTTTCTATCTTGTATGGTTTTTGTTTGTAATTTGTTGTTGCTGGTATAGCATCCAGGCCAAAATCTTAAATGATAATACATGATTAACTACATATTTTTGCTAGATTCAAATTTTACTTATTAAAATGCTTATGTTATTAAGAACTTGCATTTCAGATGATACATTATTATGATGATTATGTTTTGTTTTAAGTCACGTTATTATTTGCTAAACACCATGAATTTATCTTGTAAAATTATTTTTAAAATTTGG
>NW_017731915.1:640596-643072 GCF_001890085.2 Hipposideros armiger | reverse complement strand
CTTTCTATTGCTTTATCAAATTCAGTTCCCTCTCAAGGGGTTTCAGATACTGAAAGATCCAAAACAACCATTTGCATTGTTTCTAGCATCATAAAAATAGTCCCATCATATAGTAGATGTTCCCAACATAAAACAGAGAAGTTCGAGGCCAACACTAAAAATAGATAGTCTCTACATAGAAATATTTATGCAATTTATTAATATGTGTCATTGTGGATCTGCAGAACCTATATTGAAATGAATTTTAAAAATATTAGACAAAGAAGGATGAAATATAATGTTGATTTATGTTACAACTATTGACATGGGATTCAGGATTTGATATATTGTCATATGCTCAAAATAATGGTAAATAATCTGTTAGGTTGACTAATTACAATCTAGACTCAAAAGTGGCCTAGAATCAATGGGGTGCCCTTGGTTAACCATTATAAAAGAATCTGAAGGCTCAGGAATATAGGAATTATTTAATTAGACTATTGCATTCAGTTTGATTAGAAAATTATATTGAATTTGATTCAGTCTGATCAGCCATCCCTAACCATACTCTTTGGGAGAGCATAGAAAACAGATATTTTGCCAAGTCTTTAATAAATTGTTCAGTGAATTTACCTTTTGAAAAGCGGTAAAGAGGCTTTACAATTTAGAAATGATATTACTGTGGGAGATACTAAAATGTGGCATAACATTAGTGAGAATATTACAAGGACAAAGCAGCAGAGGAAGATAGTAATTTTCAACCACCAGAGAGAAAGTGGGCCCAATAACTTCAGTAAAACAGAATTATAAGCAAAGTGTTTTGTTCTGCAGGGATCGGCAGTGAGATTGAAACAAAAAATTATTTAGCTCATAGCTAAACCAACAATTATTTTCTTGACTAAACAGAAAAAAAAGAATATCAATAATATCAGACAAGATCAATCCATGACCACAATAAACAAAAAAAACAAAAAAGCAAGACAAAAGATCATATCATTCCAGTCAAGATAGCAGAGTAGTTAAACACTCTGCTTACCTTCTCTCATGACCACATCAAAATTACAACTAAACTACAAACAACCATTATTGAGAATTGTCTGAAATCCTGTTGAACCAAAGTTCTACAACTAAGGACATAAAAAAGAAGCCAACTCTGAGATCGGTAGANACTAGAAGAGCAAAATATTTCAATGAGCTCTAAAACTCAACTATTGTAATAATGACACGTTAACACTTTCCTTTGTTACTGCACAAATGATTTTATTATGTGATGGTAGCATATGCTAAGCATTTATTTCTGAGTCTTGTTCTGCATTTACTTGCTCATCTTACTCATGTGGACAGTCATGAGCTTTCTTATAAAATTTAACTTAAGCTGGAAACACATGCCAGTGGTTTTTAAATAACTATGAATTTATCAAAGGGATGTTTAAAAGCATGAGGTTTGCATGAGAAGATATTTTTGCCATTAAATTATTTGCATTACTCTACAGGTACTTTTTTTTTTAATTATTGCCTTTCTCAGGTAATTAAGTCTCCTTTTAAAATAAAAAAAATGTGAGTTGTGAGTTGACAAATTTTAAAATTACACTAATATCTTGGTTTGCGGGCATAATTTGTTCTGGAAACAAACTACTCGTATTGCAAGACATCGCTCATTTACCACATTAAAATGTATTAGAAATGTTTGCTTGTCTTGCGGAACACTCAAAAACCAAGTTACTTGCAATCCAAGGTTTTACTGTAAAGCTTAAAGACTTTACCCTCCACCTCAACTAAGCTATGCTCTATTTAAATTTTGTGAATCTTCCAGAATTTTAATGCATTTTAATAGTTAATTTATAAATACATATTGGGTTTTTCTTTAAATTAGTATCTATAATTTCCTATGAGTAACTTGTTTCACTTAAGAATAGGTTTTGAAAATATTTCTAGTTTAAATTGCTTGTTATTCATGGAATTTCATATGGGTATACAAGTTTTCATTTAAGTCTTTGTAACAAATACTAATAGTTTTACCACTTTTGGGGTACTGCAAAGAACTGTTTTTTGCTTTGGAGAAAGTAAAAATGTTGTGGAATAAATTCTTAAAAGCACATGGACACATTTTACATGTTGATAGACACTGTAAAAAAATGATTTTAAAATTCATTAAATTTACACAAACGTGTGCATTTCCCATACCTATACTATCTAGTCAAAACTTGATATCACTTTATCTTTCTAGTGACTTTATTTGACCCTAATTAAAAAAACAAAATTCCTATTTCAATTTCATGCCTTTTACATCACTAGCATTCTGGAACACTTTATTTTTATTGAGCTTAAACCAAATCAATTTTTAAATAATTTTTAAAAATATTTGTAACATAAATTTTTATTTTTATTTTAAGATGAGAAAAATCTCAATCATTAAAAATCTGATCTTTTTGCCTTTCTAAAATACTGGCAGAATTTCAACTTTATAATATCATCTGTTTATTGTTCTATTTATTTT
>NW_017731915.1:619249-636216 GCF_001890085.2 Hipposideros armiger | reverse complement strand
CTGGCAGGAGCCATGGTTTCCTTGTTAAGCCCTCCCCTTCCCTGCGTGCAGACACAGGCAGACGTCATATATGAGTCGCCATCAAACTGGCAATCACTTTTTATCTGACCCACCCTAATGATTTCTGGAGACCACGCCCTACCCAACTTTCAGGCACAACCAAGCTGCTTCCAGTGGCTTTTTCATACAAACTGCCTGCCTTAGAACATGCTTCAGAGCTTCCTAGGGTCTCTCAAATGTTCACAGAACCTGAGCAAGCAGGATCTGACTTGAGCATGTCCCTTACTTCTGGCGGATCAGCACTAAGCCCAGCACTAGCAGCAGCTGGCTTTGGTTCACAGCTTGGCCTCTCAAGGCACTCCCAAGCACAATGCAGGTGGTGGCCATCTCAGGATTGCTTAGTGGTTCCTGCTGGGTGGTTCCAGATGGGGCATGGGCTGCTGCTGAACTTGACCTGCAATGAGTCCCCTCCCAGGTGGCCCTAGGGTTGGCATGCACAGTGGCCAGCTTTGAAACAAGGCAGAGGATCATCCAGCTTGATTCAAGGGCCAGAACCACCAAGGGGGCGAATGGGGAAGCAACCAAAGCCTTCTAAAAGAGAACCTTTTTCTTAAGGGGAGGACCCGTAACACCACCCCTCCACTTGAAGTAAGGGCCATTGAGTCCGAGGGCCATTCCTCCCACTGACATGCAAACAGCAACCAAGGCTCATTTACAAGAGGAGGGCACACACAAACCACACAAGGGACACACCTGGAACACCTGGCTCTGGTGACCAGGAAGATTGTGCCACTGAGCCCCACAGCACACATACTACATAAGGCCACTCTACTAAAACAGCAGGCATTCCAGCCCTACCTAATACACAGAAACAAACACAGGGAGGCAGCCAAAATGGGGAGACACAAAAACATATCCAAATGAAAGAACAGAACAAAGCTCCAGAAAAAGAACTAAACAAATTGGAGAAAGCAATCTACCAGACTCAGAGTTCCAAATACTGGAACTCTATCTCAGGGAGAACTTCACCATGATCTCCATGATCACAGGGAGAATTTCAACAAAGAGATAGGAAACATAAAAATGTAGTTAAAAACATTAAAAACCCCACAAAAACAAAATAAACCAACAAAAAAAAAAACAGTCAGAGATAAAGACTATAATCACTGAAATGAAGAATACATTAGAGGGAAACAGCAGTAGACTAGATGAAGCAGAAGATCAAATCAGTGATTTAGAAGATAAGGTAGCGGAAAACACCCAAACAGGAGAACAAAAGAAAAAAAAGAATCTACAAAATGAGGAGAGTTTAAGGGGCTCTGGGATAACATCCAGCATACCAACATTTGCATCATAGGGATCAGAAGAAGAGAGAGAGCAAGGAATTGAAAACCTATTTGAAGAAAAAATGATGGAAAACTTCCCTAACTTGGTGAAGAAAATGGATATACAAGAACAGGAAGCACAGAGAGTCCCAAACAAGATGAACCCAAAGAGGCCAAAGCCAAGACACATCATAACTAAAATGCCAAAGGTTAAAGACAAAGAGAGAATCTTAAAAGCAGCAAGAGAAAAGCAGTTAGTTACCTACAACGGAGCCCCCATAATACCATTAGCTGATTTCTCAACAGAAACTTTGCAGGCCAGAAGTGAGTGGCAGGAAATATTCCAAGTGATGAGAAGTAATTACGTATGGCCAAGATTACTCTACCCAGCAAAGCTATTATTTAGAAGGACAGATAAAGAGCTTCCCAGACAAGAAAAAGCTAAAGGAGTTCTTCACCACCAAACCAGTATTACAAGAAATCTTAGAGTGACTTTTTAAGATGATAGATAAATAAATGAATAAATAGAATAAATAAATTGAGCAATAAAATGGCAATAGCTACATATCTATCAACAATTATTTTCAATGTAAATGGGTTAAATGTTCCAATCAAAAGATGGGGGTGGGGCTGAATGGATAAGAAAACAAGACCCTTAAACATGTTGCCTACAAAAGACTCATTTCAGATGAAGGCACACATAGACTGAAAATAAAGGGATGGAAAAAGATATTTCATGAAAATGGAAACAAACAAACAAACAAAAAGCTGGGGTAGTAATACTTATATCAGACAAAATAGACTTTAAAACAAAGACTATAACAAGAGACAAAGAAGAACCTAGTAATCCCACTTCTGGGTATTTACCCGAAGAAGCCCAAAAATCTATATCAAGGGGATGTGCTTATCAATATGTTCATTGCAGCATTATTTACAATAGCCAAGATATGAAGGCAACCTGGGTGTCCCTGAATAGATGAATGGATAAAGAATAGGAGGTACATATATACAATGGAATATCACTCAGCAGTCAAAAAAAGAACAAAATCTTGCCCTCTGTGACAATATGGATGGACCTAGAGGCTACTGTGCTGAGTGTAGTAAGTCAGACAGCAAAAGACAAATGTCATATGATTTCACTTACAAGTGGAATCTAAAGAACAAAATAAACAAACAAATGAAACAGAAACAAACTCATAGATACGGAGAACAATTTGATGGTTGCCAGATTGGAGGAGGGTTGGAATTAGGTGAAAAAGGGGAAGTGATTAAGAAGTGCAAGTTGGTTGTTATGAAGTAGTCATGGGATGTAGGGTTTAGCATAAGGAATATAGTAAATAATATTGTAATAACTATGTATGGTGTCCGATGGGTACTAGATCTATTGGTGATTGATAGGAGGGAGATTGGGAGGGGATCGAGAAATATAAATTGGTAGTTATAAAATCATCATGGGGATGTAAATTACAGCATAGGGAATATAATCAATAATATGGTAATAAGTATGTATAGTGCCAGGTGGGTACTAGTCAGAGGGATCACTGTAAATTATACAAATGTCTGACCACTATGATGTACATCTGAAATTAATATGAAATAATATTGAACATCAAAAAATAAATTTGAAAAAAGACAAAACATGAGAAATGGAAATTACATTACGCAGCCACAAAATAACCAAAAATCTTCCTCTTTTGTCTAACATGATTGATGGTGCTTCTTTTCCAATGAGAACACTTATCCTGCTTTGGTTCCTCCTACTTCTTAGACAGATATTATTACAATAACCAATCAGCCAGTTGTTCTGCTCTCAACTTATTCTTACCAAGATACTTCACATTTCCTCTGGTACATTCTTCACATTCTCTTTTGCCATAGTGAGATGGCAAATGTGTTTATTACAGATGTGTTCCTGGGGATCTTTGGTTGCAGTGCTTTACCAGGTAGTGTTTCAAACAGAATTCAGCTGATGTGCTTAACACAGCCGACAAGCGCCCCCCCCCCCAACGTAGGAATAGTGAACAACTGATGAACACATGAAGATAATCAAGCAAATTTTACAATAGTGAATCACTATATCTCAGAGCACATTCAATAGAACAACTTCAAAGCACTATACTGCATGTTTTTCCTTTTAAAAATAGATCGGACATTAATCCAGTCTTGCAAATGGCAATAGAGCAAATCGATAGAATTAATCATAACCTTGAGACAGTCTTTAGGGATAACCTGTGATACTGATGTTTTCCCTGCCCTTTTTACTCTTTCCTGGATGGCTTAATAACAGAAATTGCAGTTCTGATATGTAAACAAATGATAGGCTGGCAGATTGCTTCACTACATGCATTTTAGCAGTTGGATGAACAATATTATGACACTTTAGACTGAAAAAAATTGTTTAGTACAGCTCCAAATAAAAGAATGGCTTTAAAAATAAAGTAGTTTAAGGAGTCTGTCCCTATCTTATGGGGCAACAATAACAAAAACAGCAAAACTCTTTTTACAGGAAATCTTGCTGACATTATTAATAAAATGCCCATTGCAAAATCAATGGGCTCATCCTGCTAGGCAAAGAAAAGTAATAGAAGCTCGTAATCCTGAGGGAATATGAATGCATTCTAAGCAGGGCTATAGTACATTGATATTAAACAAGGAACAGAGATCAATGGGATGGTTACCTCGAAGGAGGGGGTGAGGGAATAGGTGAAAAGGGGAAGGAGAATATAGTCAGTAATAATTGAATAAGTTTTCATGGTGACAGATGATTACTAGAATTAGTGGGGTGATCACATTGCAAGGTATAAAAATGTCAAGTCACTATATTGTACACCTCAAACTAATATAAATGATATAAGATAGTATACCAACTATACTTACATTAAAAAATCAAATAAAAATAAATAAATACATACATACATACACACATACCGTATTTCCCCATGTATAAGACACACCTTAATTTTGGGGCCCGAAATTTGAAAAAACATGTATTACATAAAGTTATTGAACTCAAGTTTTATTCATCATAAAATACATACAACTCCTCATCACTGTCAAAACTCCCAACCATTAGCTACAACCACTGTATAAGACGCACCCAGTTTTTAGACCCCAAATTTTTTGAAAAAGGGTGCGTTTTATACATGGGGTAATACGGTATACACATACAGAGGAAGGACTTGCCTCCCATTCTTTGTACCACTTCTCCTGAGTCATAAATATACTTTAGATTGTAGAGATTGAAAGTGCTTCTTTACAAACATGTAAATGGCCCCCTCACTAGCCATCATATGTTCCTTCTCTGTGACATCACTTCAGAAAATTTAATAGAAGAAAACTTCTATTGAAATATGACAGTTGAATCATAGCTCTTCACAGACTCTTTCTAGAAATACATGAGGACTCTTCCACACATTAATCGTTGGTATATCAACTAGACTCAAACAGAAAGGAATGAGGCTATGTGGAAGATTTCCTTACAAAGGGGTCTTATAATCTTTCCATTAGATCTTTAACAGTCCTGTCAAAAGCTTTATGGGTTTCTGAGCTATAAACTAGCTTGAGATCTTTCACTTTCTGGTGGGTCCTAACACAAACACAACTCTATATTCACTAGTTCTTGTGGCCACCTGCTTTTTGTGGAGTGGTAGACTTTTGTTCTTTCTTAGTTTGCACTTAGATTCACACAATCAGCATTTGTTTGCTTTCTCATGGGGAATTAACAATATCCTTGAGCCAAAATGATCCTAGGGTTTACTGAAGTCCCACTTTTTTTTCTGTGAAGTCTTAAATCAAGACCCAAGAACTTAACATACTCTTACAATGCTTTTTTAATACAATGCATAAATGACATATCTATTCTCAAAAAACAAAGTGGGGTTTTAAAATGGACTCTCTTTGTTAAATGCCTTACGCAGAAGAGATTAAACAACTCAAAAGAACAGTTGAAATTCTGCTAGAAAAAATGAGTATTAGGAACAAATAATCAAATTCAGCAAAATTTCAGGGTATAAAATCAACACACAAAAATCAGTTTGGTGTCTATACACTAACAAGAAACTATCTAAAAAAGAAATAAAGAAAACTAATATTTGCAAAAATATAAAAACTAAAATACTTAGGAATGAATTTAACCTACAAAAGTGAAATATTTATACACTGAAATCTATAAGAAACTGATAAAAGAAATTAGAAATGCCTCAAATAAATGAAAGATTTCTGGTTTCAAGGATAAGAAAAGATAATACTGTTAAAATGTCCATACTACCGAAATCCATCTATATATTAAATGCAGTCCCTGTCAAAATTCCAAGAGCATTTTTCACAGAAATAGGAAAAAAATGCTAACATTTGTATGGATCCACTAAAGACCACGGACATCGAAAGCAACCTGGAGAAAGAACAAAGATGGAAGTATCACATTTCCTGATTTCAAACTATATTATAAAGATACAGCAATCAAAATGGTATGATGTTGGCATAAAAACTGACACACATACCAGTGGAACAGAATTAAGAGCCTAGAAATTAACCCATGTGTATATGATCATGTAATATTTGACAAAGGATTTGGGATACTCAATGGGAAAAAAACAGTCTCCTTAGTTAATGGTACCCAGAAAACTGGATATTCATAGACAAAGGAATAAATTTTCACCCTAGTTTGCACCAACTCACAAAAATTAGCTTGCAATGGATTAGAAACTTAAAGGTAAGCCTTGAAACAGTAAAATTCCCACAGGAAAAACAAAACAGGAAAAAACCCAAAAACCTTGACTTTGGCTTTGGCAATGATTTTTTAGATATGACAGTGAAAATGCAAACAGCAAAAGCAAAAATAAATAAGTGGAAGTACTAAAAAGCTTCTGCACAGCAAAAGAAAGCATGAACAAGATGAAAAGGCAGCCTACAGAATGTGAGAAAAGATTTACAAATCATATATCTGATGAGGAGTTAATATCCAAAATATATAAGGAACTCATATAACTCAATAGCAAATACAACATATAACCTGATTTAAAAATGGACCTGAATAGATATTTTCCTAAAAATTATATGAAAAGGTGCTCAACATCACTAATCATCAGGGAAATGCAAATCAAAACCACAATGACATAGCAGCTTATATCTGTTAGAATGACTATTATCAAAAAGACAAGAGATAATAAATGCTGGTGAGAATGTGGATAAAAGGGAACCCACGCACACTGTTGGTGTATTTCCACTATGAGAAACACTATGGATGTTCCTTAAAAAATTAAAAAATAATAATAACCTACCATATGATCCAGCAATCCCACTTCTGGGCATTTATTTGAAGGAAATGAAATCACTGTCTTGTAGAGATATCTGCAATCCCATGTTACGTCCATTACAAAATTATTCACAACATCAAAGGCATGGAAAAAGCCTAAAAGTCCACTGACAGATGAATGAAGATATACACCACATATAATACTATTCATTGATAAAAGGAAGGAAATCCTGCTATTTGGGATACCATGGGTGAACCTTGTGGGTATTATGCCAAGTAAAATAAGTGAAAGCAAGAAAGAGAAATACTGTATGATCTCACTTATATGTAGAATCTGAAAAGCTGAACCATAGAAACAAAATAGATTGGTTGTTGCCAGGGGCTTGGGGTGGGGGAAATGGGGAGATGTTGGTGAAAGGGTACAAATTTATAGGAGGAATAAGTTCTAGGGATCTAACGTACAGCGTTGTGACTATAGTTAATGTGACATTGTATGCTTGGAAGTTGCTAAGAATGTAAGTCTTAAACGTTCTTACCATAACAACAACAACAGCAGATGGTGATTATATGAGGTGAAGGATATGTTAACCGTACTGCAAATATTTCCGTGTATATTAGTGTATATGTACATGTGTATATATATATATATATATATATATATATATATATATATATATATATTTATATCACATCATCACATTGTACATATCAGACTTACACAATATTATATGTCAATTGTAAGTCAAGGAAGCTGGGAAAAATAATTCTTGAATGAAGCAGATAATGGGACAAAGCAGACATTTTCCACATAAAATGATAAAACACAATTTTCTGATAAGTCAACTTGCTTGTTTCCCTTTGATTTACTCATCATTATAGCTATTGCATTTTGGTACCGCTTTGTGATCCCTTGGCCTCTGACAGTCTGTACACATCTTCTCCTTGTTATCCTTCATCTCCTCTGGCTTTCTTCCGTCACCTATGGAAAAGCAGAACTCTTTTGTGTTTTTCTCAGAATATAATTTCTGCTCTAAATCTAATTTATGCCCCAATTTGTCATATTCCATGTGATTCCGATGACACACATTCCCCACTCAGAAGATATGTTTTTGTTAACAGGTTCTGTGTGATATATAAATTGTCCTATGATTGTGAACCTCAACCTTCAATCTTATAAAAATTTGTTTTCACTTTCACTCCTATCAAGAAAATACTTTCACTGAAATAATATTAGAATTATCAATAGAAAGCTCACACACACACACACACACACACACACCAAAGGTGTCAGAAAAAATGTACACAAGCACTTTGGTCAAATATTCCTCAAGCAGTAGTTCGCCATAATCAGAAGTGTCTGGGCACTGATGATAACCAATCTGAACACCTCTTGTAATTGCAGAAGTAAAACGTGACTTGTATTCATCTTTTGTTATCGGTATATATTGAGTATTACAATTTTAATACAGTATTTTTTCATTTCTTAAAATGTGTATACATTGTTTTGGAACGATATATCTCTCTCACTGGGTATAAATACACACCATTGCTCACATCTTATGTAACGTATGGCGTATACCACATATATGTATATTGTATATCATGATGGGGCAGCCTCAGACCTTGGCAGACCTTGTACTGGAGTCCCAGGGTCCATTGCCAGAAGGCAGCATCACTGCCCCAGGGTCTGCAGCATCCTGCAGAGGCTATAGATTTGCATCCTGAGCTTGGGCAGTTGGGTCCCCTGTTCTGTTCTCAGGAGGCCCTGCGTTTAAGCCAGAGGCTCCCCTGTACCAGGCGGGGCCCCTGGAGAAAGGCATCGTGGCACTGACTCTGAGGTGGGGGAGGTTGAGGAGAACTGGAATTTGCTTGATAAGTGGTGAGCCAGACTCCTTACTGGCAAGTCTGGCACGAGGGGCCTCTGGCACCTGGGCACTGAGGTGGTCGTCATGACAGGACTCCCCTGTCCGTGCCTTTAGAGCTCTGGAGATCTGCAGGAGATCTGATCTGGCTTCTTCTGGGGAGAATGATGGCAGCCGTCACCGTTCTCTGAGCTGCCCCTGACGCTTAGGGCTTTCCAGATAACCGTCCACCAGGAACCACACTTACTCCCCACACACTGGAAGCCACATAGCGCGCACATTTTATAATTTTTATAATTTCCTCTCCTTACAGTGACATCTTATTATCCTTCTAGCGTGTTTTCATTGCTACAACAAAATAATAAACTTAACATGTGATTTACTACAGTTGTCGTTTTTTTGATCGTTGGCCCCTGGCTTTAGCAGTGTCAATGATCAATCGAAGATGAGAATTGAAAACATAACAGATGGATATTCTGGTAAAGTGGTGCTAAACATATATGGGGGGAAATATCCAAGTCTGGTTCCCAGAAACCTGACTCACCTCGTACTCACTTCCCACACCTAAGCCAGTTTACAGACAAGTGTATACTCAATGGAGCTGGGTCTCTGAAACACAGGTCTGAGATGTGACATTAACTGCATATACTGCATGCCCCTAAATCAATCTGTGGCTATTTACCTGGGTGTGTGTGCAATAGAGAAAAGAAATAGTTATCATTATTATATAAAGTGCTTTCTGTCATAAAGAAGGCAATGCTTTCTCTCCCCTTGGGAAAAATATCCCATGCAAAAATATTTTAAGTCCTGCCCACAGGGCTTCTGCCCAAGGAGCTATCCATTGCTATAATTTCCTTTTAAACATCACCTCTGGTGAAGGGACAGATTGATACAGAGAGCACAGACAAGGAGTTATGTTCACAGAATATTTTTACCATGTGCTCTGTAATCCAAAAGCAGCTGGCATGACGGAATTATGTTATAACCCACAGAATGCTCAGTTTCAATGCCAACTGGCAAGCAACTCCCTGCAAGATTGGACTGCTTCTTAAATTATTCACTTTATAACATAACCAGTAGCCATGTATGGTGCTATCTTTTCCATAGCCAGAAGCATAGATCCACAAACCAAAGGATGTAGGGTGGGAATGGTCATGCTAACATCTATATAGTATAACTCACTAGACAACAATGGTTTGAAAGCTCTACTGTGTAAGGGAGAAATGCTTCCGCCATGGGATAGGGCCAGGATCTCACTGATCTGGAGGCCCACACAACTCTTTGGCCATTATAGGTTCCTCATGCCACTGAACCAACACATAAAGAGGATCATTAAACTGGGTGGTGGCTTGTTGGTTCTGATTCCTAGGCAGAAAAAGAGCTGCTCTCTTCTGCGATGGAACCAAGAAGACCATGGATGGAAACCAGAGGATTCACAAGGGCGCCTCTTAGCCACATGCTCAATAGTCTTTGATAATGGAAAAGTGCTGAGGCCCTATAAAGACAATGCTAAAAAGGACTTGGGCCTCAAAGTTGTTTGAATCATTTAGCCAGATAAAAAATAACTAGGTCCATCTTAGGTGCTCACAGAGGTAAAGGAAACTGAAGCTATGGGCATAAACTTAAGCCTTCTGATCAGTTACAGTAGCTATGTTTCCTGTTGCCTTATTCATTTCTCCTCTTTTTTTTAATGTATTATTTTATGGGAAGAACACCCAGCAAGATTTGGTAGATAATTCTGTGGGGTTTTTGGGGGGGTTTTTTTGGATTCTCTGTGTTAGGGATGCAGAATTTTCACCCAATGAATGTTTTGTCAGACAAAACACCGGGACTGAAAAGGTAGCATCTGTTTGCCATCTAGAGTCATTCTCTACATTCTGCACCCTATTTTATGACTGAGAGGTTGGCCATTATTGGCCATACCAATAGATTACCTCACTTCTCAGTTTATTGTTCAGTTTCTACAAAGAGCGCTACTGGCAGGAGATCCACAGAATGGGAAGAGAGAAAGAGGTATTTGCTTCTCTAACTCCAATCAGGTTATATTTTTGAGTTGGCTATGCCAACCTTACAAAAGAGAGAGAGTTCTTCTATGGTAGCTCTCTCCATCTTTCTTTCTTCTTCTTCTCCCCCTCCCCACCTCTTTCTCCCTCCCCCTTCCCCTCCTCTCCTCCTGTTCCTCCTTCTTGTTCTTCTCTGGCTCCCTCTCCCCTTTTCTGGCTTTTGTCTTCCTAGTCCATTAAGTATTAGAGGTTGAAAGAACTCCCCATTGTTAGTATAACTAGGTACTGCATTATCCCTTGCTTATTTTTAAAAACTCTACCCCACACCTTTGTAAATACTTTAACTCCTCTCAAATTATTTTTTCTTTTTTTTTTGTCTCCCCACCATTCCAGCATTTCTGAGGTTTTCAAATGTAGTTAAAAGCTGTTTGTTCTGACCCCTTATTTTGTTTCCATTAGAGAATATTAACTCTGTTTCAAGAATATTAAACACTTATATTTAAATTGACATTGGTATAGTCAACAAATATTTACTGAGCATCTGTTTCATGCAAGAAATTGCTCTAGGAATTACAAATACAACACTAAACAAAACATACAAAGAATCTACTCTTGAGGGGCTTATATTCTAGTAGGGGAGACATAGTACAAACACATAATCAAATAGATATAACATTTATTTAATCTCACTATAATGTTTACCTATTGAGGTTTAACTATATTTAAAAATGCATTTATTTTGTCATTATACATTTGTCAAAACCCATAGAATGTACAAGAAAAAGAGTGAACCCTAATGTGTTGGAAACACTGATTTCTCTCTCCTTTCTCTTCTTTTACCTTAAATTTTTATTCTGCTATAACAATCACTTGATATACTAGTTAAGAATTTTACTCAGCAAAGAATACAAAATAGCGGTGCCTTAAGAGAGAAACCTCTCTTAGAAAACAAACAAAACAAATTCTGAAGTGAGTAGCCCTGTGTGACAAAATGGACTCAACAATCACCAGGAACCTAGTCTTCTCGGTTCATCATCCGAGCATGTGGTTTCCCTAATCAAGACCATCTATGTTTAAGATGATTTGATGTTTAATTGTGAAGAGAGGAGAAAACAACAACAAAAAAGGCCTGCGTCTTACCTATGTCAGCTCTCTTTGGGCCTTCTGCACAGATGCTATACAGAACACTGCCATTTGTATCTCATTAGCAAGACCTTAGCTAGTATTTTTTTTTCTTTTTTTAGCTGCATGTGTTGTTACTGAGAATAAAATTGTTGGTCTCCTCAATTGAACACCCACTAAGTCCTTTAATGAGTCTGAGACATAAAGATAATCAACCAGACAGACAAGCTGAGTTTATTTCAATTTTAAGAGAGCTTACCCTCTGAGGGAAAAAATAAATTTAAAAATGAATGGGAAAAATTACATATGGACAATAACGTCTATCTATATATGTGTTTATATATGAATGTATGCTTGTTTATATTTGTATATGTCTGTATGTTTATATGCTCCATAATGCAATGGAAGAAATGAGAGAGGATGATATATTAGAAAGCGAAGGAAGAGCTGAGTTTGTTCGGGCCACCAGGGAAGGCTTCTCTGAGGGAATCCCACTGAGTTTAGTCATGAATAGTGCAAGGTGGGAATAGCTCACAGATCAGGAAGAGTCTTCCAAACCAAAAGGTCAGTGAGCGCAAAGGGGCTGAATCTGCCCCATGAAAAGGAATTAAATGTTACACTGGGTGGAGTTGAGTGAGCAGGGATGTGAGGAAGGAGATGACATCACAGCCATGACTAACTGCCAGATCACGAAAGACCCTATTAAAAATGATCAAGATGGGGCATCTTGCTAAGAATGATGGGAGGCTACTAGAATCTTCTAAGCAGAGATAGTTAGATTTATCCTGCAGAAAGCTTTCTGACTCATCTGTCTGTAGGGAGAAAAACATGACGAAGGAACAGAGACCATTAGGAGGCAATTGCAGCAGCTCAGTTAAGAAATAACGACTCATACCAGGGACAGGTGAGTAGAAAGTGTTAGAATACACAAGTGTGGGCTCAAGTACCTTTTTCAGGAATAGTAGTAATGTATGTTTTCAGCTCTTTCATGATTTCTTCTTCTCCTTCCTTTTCTCCCCTTCTTTGTCTCTTCCTCCTCTAAATAAAATATATTAATGTTACTTAACATAAAAAAATAGTAAGATTACTATTGTTAACTTCATTGTTTCAAGTGTTTCGAGAATTCAAACATATCAAGGACCTAGTTTCTTTCTTAAGATTTTAAAATTATGAAATAGTTCAGACATACAATAGGAGTAACAGTGCATTTGCAGGCACCCATTGCTCATCTTAATAAATAATATTTTTAAAATATTTGCAGCATTTTTAATCCACCTTCATCTTATTCTCCAAAGATCAGCTGAATAAAAACTATAATGAATAGTAGTTAATCATGTATAAACATTTAATGATGACTATGTAGTACTAATTAGATGCATTTCTTATAAAAACTAATATATGCACACATACATTTGTAATTTTTATGGATATTCATGTGCATTTATATAAATTGTATCACATTGCATGTAATCTTCTTTCACCAGTATGAATTTTGCACAATTTATATATGAAAATGCCTAAACTATAGCTTTGTATACCAGCCTGTTGGCCAGTGATGTTGTGGTAAATATTTAACAACCATCTCTCCATATAGCTATAAATGTTACTGATATTAAGAATGTGTAGCACACAACTAACAATAATAATAAAATACAAAATACACTTTATTAAAAATTCTCAACAGTTAATTGTTTCTTATAAAATGCTGGTGTTGATTTCGGTAAAACTTTTGTATTCACAGACAACTTAAACTTGCACCTGATAAATAAGTATAGTTTTAACACAAAAGTGAATATTTTCTTTAGAAGTAAGCTGAAAGCGAAATAACAATGGCATATGTTAAAACATCATTTGTTCATTCACCGTATGTGTGAAATGTGTGAATTCTTTGCTGAAACACACTATAGTTTTCAAGTAATAGAATGTTATCTCCTCATTTTTTCGTGTGTGCCATTCACAACGTAATGATTGGAGACATGACAAAGTTTTAAGTCTAATAGGTATTTTTAACACATTCTCCAGACTTAATTTGTAGCATTTTTCTATGTCAGGTTGTCAAACTAACAGCAGCAATCAGGCTGTGAGAAGCTTGGAGAGCCCAGACATGCACGCTCTCCAGTGCTGGCTCAAGTGTGGCCTGTAGGGAAAGGTTGAAGAAGCACCTCCTAGAAAATAAAACTAGTTACAGCCAGATGACCAAACCCAGGTATATGCTCTCCTTTTTGACACGGGAGTCTCCTATATTCCATAAGATCTGGAGTTTGCTACTGACCAGTGACTGTGACTTGTTTTAATCTTCCCACTTCTAAATGGAATCTTACTGTGGTAACTGATACACAATTGCATATGTGATAGCACTGAGGGAAGGTAACCTGGAGAAGGTCACATGCAACGCAGGGATCCTGAACTTTGAGCTGGATGCAGTGAGTGAAGGAAGTTCTGTATTGTTTCATCCATAGAGAGGGAGAGTTTCTATTTCCTAAAAAGATGAGAGACAGGCATGCAGAAATACTTGGGAAGGGAATGGACTGGATGATGGAAGAAGCTATTAGATGTACTCCAATAAACATGTTCTATTTGCCTTTGGTAGTTAAATCCTCAAATGTTTTACACAGCCTATGTTGACCCAGAAACAAACTGTATGTGGCCACGTGCCCAAGGTGGCTGAATTCTGTCCCGTGGGATGTGAGGTAACTTCTGAGAGATGTTAATATCAGGGAGGAGACCAGGCTTCGTCTTCCCTCCCTTCCATTCTGGATAAGGTATAAGGATGGAAGCATCACAGACCACATGGGAGAGGGCAATGTCCCAGGGTTGGGTTAACCGTTAGACACGGAAGGAGAAGCCGCAATGGGAGGAGGCTGCCTCCACAGGGTGTATCCCACCTGTCGGGCAGCTGAACGTCAGGAGCAATGACAGTGAATGCCTGTCGGCAGCTGGTCATTAGATGCTGTCTTCAGCTTGTCATCCAAGCACAGATTTTGTGTTGCGCTGACATTACCTGGAGGAAACCAGCGATGCTTGTCAAAGGGAACATGGTTGGAGGCAAGAAAAACATCAACAAATGTCCTCAAACCCATTTTGTTATATCTGCATCTGAAATCTCTCATATCTGGGTTATGACAACTCAATTCCCACATGAATATTAATTCAAGAGTCTTTAAAATCCCCATAGATGTTTCAAGTTTTTGAATGCTGCTGGAGTTCCTGAAATTCATATTTATTTTTTCCTGTTCCTTCTAGATTCTCTTCAGTATTGATTTTGAGGGGAGAAGCAGCCTGCAGTACCTTGGCACTATCTTCACAGGAACCAGAATGGAAAGGTCTATCTATTTCTCTCTGCTGAAAAAAAAAAAAGAATTTATTTAAAAATTTAAAGAAAATAGAGAAGCCTGCCATGTTTACACTTCAACTTGAGCTACTTTGATGAAAAGCTTTGGAAAGAGATTTCAAAGACTGAAGTGATCTAATTTGGAGGGTTACCTAATTATCAATTTTGTCAGCTAATCCTAATTGCTATGAGTCCATTTAGGCTGGCTAATATTATAAATCTGCATGAAAAACAGAACTTTAGACAATGTACTATTAAACGTGTTATAAAAAGCACAAAAGATTAAGACAATTTAATAGGGGCCACTCCCATACTTTCGCCTGAGTTTTATTACGGTTAATTGAAGAATTTTTAGTGTTATCAGTGCCATCATTTTCCGGGCTAATGCTGTGTGGCTTGTAAAAGGCTAGCTGCCTTTCAAAGTCACCTCAAATATTAATGTTTGCTTGACATCATTTATAGTCTATGAAAACTGGAATATTACATTTATTCAGTTTCTAATATAAATAACAGCTTTAAGTCTGATATTCAAATATACTTTGAAATTAGTTCCTAGTTATATAAGGTTGACCAAATTTTATATTGTGTTATTTTTGCATCTTATAAACCTAAAAAAGTAATTTATTATTTCCAATTTATTATGGTGTCATATGGGTTCAGAAAACAAGTTTCTCTCCTAAGTTAAAAACGATCTTTAATTAAATGTCTCTCAGTGTTTCTGATGCCTCTGGATTTACTGTACTTGTTCTCATGGAATAATACATGTGAAAGCTAATAAGAGTTTTTCTATCATGAGTCTATAAGAAAAATAAGAGAATCCATCGCATTGTGAGTGGATTTTAAACTTGACAGTCTTTCTGCTCAACTGAGATCAGCAGGTTTTTTAATATTATTGGGTCAGGGTATTTTATTAGAAGTCCCTGCACTTATGTACATGCTTAAAACAACTCATCACTACCTTTCCATCTGAAACAGTTTTAGTGACTGAGAGTTAATTTACTGTACAGAGTGTCATTATGTAGGCCCTGAACCTTTTGCTCATGGGTTAGCTAACACTACAATTGTATTCATATTTCTTTTTGTCTTCACACACATTACATTGAAATAAATAATTAAGTAATAAACTATTCGGCTGCTTGCATTATAAATGAAAAAATACTATAATGCCTGTTTGTATTTATAATCACTCTAGCAGTCAAGTCTTGAACACGTATTAGAAAGAGACCTGAGTAAACAAAAAAGTACATGAATAAATGAGTGCATTTCAATACCTTTAAAGAATAGAGAAAATAACTTTTCAATTTCAGGATATTGAAAATAATAATGAGGAAGTGGAATCAACAGTTAAGGTTTTTAGTTGCAACGTTTAATTATTGTTGCTTCTGTTGTTTTCTTTCTGTGTTCATCATCGATAGTGAATCGTAACGGTTCCCAAATTTTGCATCTGGCAGGCTCAATTTTAAGAGGAACTCTAAAATCATCCACTTAATTTACCATAAGTCTTTGGTTATTCTAATAAAGGCATCTGAAGAACCTTTCAATAGGGGAACCAATTAGTTTAATCCCGCTGAATCATGTTGCTTTTCTATACAACCACTGAGCTCCCTCTTTCTCTGAGAAGCAGTTAGGAAGGCTCCCTACATGCAAGAAGCTGCAGAAGCCCTGGGGACCTGAAGGTGAGGAAGGAAAAGATCAGTGTCCTTGAGGCTTATCCAAGAGAGCCCTGAATTCCAGTTGTAAGGACTCTTCGAACATCTTACACGAATCTCTGTTTCTCTTAAAGACTTTTGGCTCATTTTGCTTCCTTTTCATACTTTTCTTCTTTATCTCATGTTCACTTTATTTTCTATTCATTTCTAAAACGATATGAACTTACATTTCAGTTTTATAAGTCTGTAGACTACTTCTTTCAATTCTCATACGCGTTATTATCTCTTGGCCCACGCCCCACCTCCCACTAACCTATGAGTTTTCTTTATTTTAATGTTCCAAATATATTTATTTTTTATACTCAAGCTAAGCAAAAGAGAAAAACAATGGATAGGAATCTGGCCAAAATGTGTTGTAATT
>NW_017731915.1:602736-617849 GCF_001890085.2 Hipposideros armiger | reverse complement strand
AACTACTTGGACTTAGCGCAGAAAAATGAGTGGTTCTCTAAACACAACTGATGATACTGTCAAAAGCTTAAATGTATACTTCATTGTTTAAAAACAAACCAGCCAGCAGATTGAAACAAAACCAAAATCAGGAGTTTGCTGAAGTCTGGGCGAGGTACGTCTCTTGCATACATGAGACAGATAGATTAATAAAGAAAAGAGGTTAAGATTACAAATATTTAATGCCCATATCCGTGAATGGATAAAGATATTTGATGAAGAAGAAGGTGCCATCAAGATTAGTTCCTAGACGTTCAGATCTGCATGGTCTGGGGAAAGAGGCACAGAAGATGGAGCAGTTGTAGGAAATAAGAGACTTGATATATCCCAGATGTTATGCTTTGCTGTGTAAATTATTTCTGTTGAATCCTCATGACAATGTGAAATAGAGCATGCATTCTATTTGACAGAAAAATATATTGAGTCTTACAAATTTAAAGAACTTTTTCAAGGTCCATCAGTAAAGCTGGAGCTAAAATTTGCGTCCTTCTCTGACAAGATAAGAAATATATGCATATTTACATATAAATAAGAAACAAAAGTAGAGTTAAAATACCCATACTAATATGTAGAAATATTATATTGAGATAAGGACTATAAAATGTTTAAATAACATTTAATACATAGTAGCTTAATTAACAAAACTCTTTCATTTAAAAATACATTTTTCAACATTGGAAGCTTTTAAAAATCTTTGTATAGATTTCAACATATATTCACTTAATGTGTTAATGTTTTCTATCTCCACATGTGTGTATAAGTGTTATATAAAACACTGATACATATTTTAATTAATTCAGTCTCAGTTGATGGAGAAAAAATACATTATTTGTGACGCTTACTATCTTCATTGTTTATAAGCATCTGATATCACGGGTTATTGCTCCATAATCATTTCTGAATAATTTTTTCACTAATTAATGGGCAAATGCCACATGGTTCTTCTGTTTCCTAACCATGGAATGCCTTCATATTTAGTTTCACGCTTTCTCCCTTCTCTCTCCATTTTAGCTGAAAATGCTTTTAATCAAATCACCAGCCTCCTGGCAGATCCACTCTTCCTGGGCCATATGAGAAGGTTCCAATCCCTGCCAAGTCCTCCAAACTAAACTCATTTCTTCACCACCATCTACCTAGCCAACACTTCGTGTTTCATACTCTCTTTTCACTTGCAAAGTCATACTATTCAATGGGAAAATGAGATAAAAACACCATCTGTGTCCCCTATAAAAATTTTAATTTACTAGATAGAACTGCAGGTTTATTTTAGCGGTATCACTTATTCCCCCACCAGTCAGAAAGGGCTAGGGATTGGCAGGTTTGATAAATCTTGGCATGTTTTCTGTCATTTCTTCAGACAACATTCCTATAAAGCAAGAGATTTCCAGATTATCTTCATGTGGCTTTTGTCTCTTAAAAAAAAATATATCCTATCTAATTTCCCAATGAATTAGGAGACTATGCCATAATTTACAATAAAGTAGTGGCTTTATTCTCATTGTTGCTTTGCTGCTGTGTTTATTCTCTGGATGTCCTAAGGACCACAGTGACAAGGACTTCTCTTAACCATTAAATGGCCATTTAATGCCTCTCTTAAGTTTATTATATCAATTCCTGGTCAAAGATAAGGAAGGTTTTCAGTACTGGTTTTTCATCACTGTTATTTCTTAACAATCATGTAGAGATTATTATCCCATTATACATATACTTGGCTTCATGTAACACTCTAAAAGTGTTATCTCCTTACTGTGTCATAGATGTGAAGTCTGAAATCCTAAATTTATTTCTAGTTCTTTCACCTAGGGAGACTGGTCAAAGAAAATTCACTAAGGTCTCTGAATCCCAGGTTGCTTATGTTGAAAATAGGTGTGTTTACACATATGCTAGAAGCTCTTTAGAAAAATAAATAAGAAATATAAATGAACTGGTGAAAAAAATCCATGGTATGAATTTCTTTTTCTTTATCAAATTTGTTGGAAAAGGAAATAGAGTGCAATGTTAATTAATAGTCTGCTATATTTTCACAATTTTGGACTAAAATTTGAACAAAGAGACAATTACTCTGTAAAATAGGATCTTAGTCATTAGCATTTAAGAACTGATGATATTGAAAAATATCAAAGGACATAAAAAATATTTATTCGTAACAGGGTGATACACGAATGTCCTAGAGAGCCTCATAGAAGCAATGTGAGTTACTCAAAATTGTTGAACAACAAATAAAATGGCAGCCAGATGATATTTACCTAATTAGTAAAAGTAGTTGCATACTATTTTTACAATTGAAAAATTGGAAGTATTTCCATAGGAAAAATTATGTATAGTTAGAATATATTTTTTTCATATATTGATATGAATGACATTGATGATTTCATTCAATTAAAGACAAGATGCATAAAAGTTAATAATTTTCAATTAAAAAGACTTAACTATATAAGCTAATAAGGGGAAGATGGTTGTCTAACTCCTCCCCACTCTCTCTCTCTCACACACACACACACACACACACACACACACAAACACACACCCTGCCTGCAGATATACTTAAAAAGTTCCAATTGATCATTAGGAGGGAAACTATCCAAGGGCTAAAAACATGAAAGACTTTGTTTTACATATTTAATAGCAGATACTGATCATTTTAACTTAATCACTTCTTTAAAGGCTTTATCTCCAAATATAGTCACATTTTAAGGTATAGAGGTTGAGGGCTTCAACATACAGATTTAGGAGACAATATTAAGTCCAGAATATGAAAGCAAGAGAGTTGGCAGAAAGTGACAAAGACTTAATTGTATTGGGTTGTCAGAAAAGTCATGCCATATTTTTTCTGTTTTTTGTTGCAAAAATGCATCATGACTTTTCCGATAACCCAATAGATCTGACAAGTCTCAGTAAAACCAATTCACTAGAATAGAGAATTCCCAGTAGAGGAGTCTTCAGTTGTGCAGAAGTCACCAGGCCCTGATATGGCCACTGTGTTACCACTACCTGTGGAAAAGCAAGGTCTCAGCTCAAATGCTGCAAGAGGTCCCAAATTATACACCTGGAGACTGTTATCGAACTACACTCCTCCAAGAGAAAAAGCACATTATTATTTTTTTTCTTGAAGGCAAATCAAAATGGCCTATCTCCTTGATAGGCCAATTAATTTTGCTCTTTTTTTTTTGTTCCAAATTTTCTTACGCATATATGAAATGTGAAACAATAGCTCTTAACCCCTTGGTATTATTAACAAAAGAGTTAAATATTGCCAGTCTTATAACATATTATGTAACAGATGCTTCCAGTACAGAATCAGTTAACGTAATTTTATAATGGTTGGATATTATCATGGTGCCCTCAAGAAGCTTTCTGGAAGTTCATTCTTCAAAGGTGAAGCAATTGTTACTATTGCAAATATTATTGCAAGCTCAGTTAAAAGGTTTACTGAAGACAAAGTCACTTGTCTCTGAAATAATAATTAGAAAATAAATATTGATAGAACACAGCATCATGGTAAAAACTTGTTGTTACTAAATTAAGAAATCTATGGAAAAGAAACATACTTGGAATTGCTTGTCATACACACACAAATGTGCTTCTCAATAAGATACAACATTCTAACAATATAGAAGCTACAGTTGTCAAAATATGCAGATAATTTATAAGCAGGCAGAGTAATGACAGTACACAATTTGGGGAGGAAATTGAAGTTTAATATGTAAAAAGAAACACCTCTTCTCTTTGCTGTCATCATTAACTGGACTTTGGAAATTCTTTGAGCACTTATTTGTTCACTAAACGCATGTATTAGGTGAAAATTTAAACCAAATAATTAATGCATGCAGCGTCAAAATCTTCTAAAAATCTTTTTTAGCTTTAGAATATCATTATTGTTGAAAACAAAGCTTGCAAACAAGAAGACATTAACATTTATCTATACAAAAGCAAAGTGAGAAAATCTGCAAACATATGCAAGATTTACTGTTTAAATTATATTTTTTTATTAATATCTTAACTTGTGGGAAGAATACTTGGATGCAACAGTCATTTTCACTGGATATATTCATAGTTTGTACAGGAATGAAATTAAATTGAAAACAGAATGAAATTATATTGAGAAAGCCTGTGATTTTGCAGCAGTTAAGTATGGAAAACATTAAAAACATCTTAATTATAGACACAAGTTTTAATGAATTTTTCATTGTAAAAATTTGTAATAGAAGTTTTACTGAATGAAAGTAAAATAAAATATTTGGGCTAGAATATTTATATATTTCAATACTGAAAATGAATTGACAACATAAATCTAAAAAAAGTAGAATTTTCTCTAAGCTTACCTCAATACCTATGATGAAACTGTTTCCTCAATTAAAAGTGATATGGTCACAAAAAGAATAGTCAACTAAAGATTCCACAACTTCAAATTAACTGTACAATAAAACTTAAAGAGTATTTCAGGCAAAAAACATTTTTTTAAAGAGACTGTTTATATAAAAATACTGTCTTCAGAAAAATATCAGTGACAACATATTACAGACAAATATAGATAAGGGACTAATTAAACCACAAGACTACATGTGAAGATAATAATTCTGCTTATGTTATATCTTAGTGCTCAGAAAATTGTTATAAATTAAGGTTTTAAATTTGATTTTGCTTTAATGTGCAATTTATCCATATATATGTATATATGGACATATATATATCATATATGAGATAATTCTAATTTTGAAAATAGAAATGTATTTTAGGCCAAAGCATATAAATCAACAAACTTAGACCAATAAATATTTCAAATATGTATATTTTAAATTGTTTTATTGTTCCAATTCAGTCTCAAAAATGGCTCACTCTGAGCAATGATGAACATGGCCTTGCCGTGTATAAGGGTTTTGAAAGATGTTTTTGTGATTGTCATGCTTGTGCAATGAAGAACCGGACTGCTTGTCAATTTCATGTAAAATTAAAGAGCAATGCAATAAGGGAATCGAAGATTTTTCTTTTTAGACAGTAACAATTGACTGGAGGAGTTTATTTATTCCCAGTGACTTAAACTTAGTTTCATTGAACAAGATAAATAGCTGAGACAATAAAAATATAGGTATCATTTCTAACAAGCAGTGCTTAAAGAAAAAGAAAAGGCAATAGAAAAAAAAATGTCCCCAATTCTTATTAATAAAATATGAGATCATGTATTAGTGATCCAGAGGCAATGCTGTATATCTTAAGACTTGCAGGAGGTACATATAATAATTATACTGAGTTTGGAGAAGGCTGCTGTGGAGTCCAGCTCAGAAAATGGACTCAGCTTAGAGGTTCCTACTTTGGAAAAATCAACTGAAGGATCAAGGTCTGCAGCAACCACGCTTTCATATGAGTGGAATGATTTCAATTGTCTTTTCACCCGCTGTATCCACCATGTCAAGACATCAGGGAATTAAACATATCATTCATTGGGACCAAGTTTAGGGGGACAAATATTTAGTGACCTTACTTACTTGTTCATTTGTGTATTCAAATACGTATACATAGCCCTATTTTCTCTTTTAAAAAGCCCAACGGCAAGAATATTCAATTGAATTGTCCTACTATGGGGACTTAGTTAAAATTGGAAATTAATTTTTTGGGTTTGTTTTTCCTTCCTAAACCTTAATTCTTCTCATTAATTCGGGCTGTGGGAATTCTTCCCTAAATAAACAAGAAGAACAAATAGAGAGAAGATTGGGAATAACAGTAAATAATGTTTAGGTCGTGTTGACATAAGCTCAGGTAATTTCCGGTAAAGCGATGAGTATATTTGGGAGCTGGTGCTCCCTGGAATGGTCATTTTTATAGCAATTATGGAGAAGAAACAATTATATAGTGAGTCAGAGTTCCCCGCTGTATTTTTCTACACATCTAGTTACTTTGTTATGCTTAAGCTACTGGTCCCTGGACTGATAATGTAATTTTACTGCATATATAAAGTAGATTCTGTTACTTTGCTCACACTCCAATGTGTTGTGCTATAGGGAGAAAAAGAAACAGTTAACTCTTTGTAAGTATTCTCCTCTTATTCAAGGTGGGGCAAATTGTGACCATGAAATCAACAAACATTAAGTGACAAAAAAATCAAAGAGTATGTTCTCTGACTGCATGAAGAATTAAGCTAGAATTCAATAACAAAAATAACTGAGAATCTTCAAATATTTGAAAATTAAAAGGGCCTATCTTATTAACTCATGAGTTTATATGGAAATTAGAAAATATTTTGAGCCAAATGATCATGAGAATATGACATATCAAAACTTGTGGGATGTAGTTAAAGTTTTTCTCAAAGAGAGCTATAATTTCATATAATAGAAAAGAGGATAAATGTGAATAAACTAAGTATGCAACTACAGAAATTAGAAAATATCAAATTATACTCAAGAATAATAGAGATTAAAGCATAAGTAAGTGATAGAGGAAATATAGCACAATAGTACTATCAAATAGCACTCTTAAATACTCTGTATCTGAGTGTCTCCTTCATTTCTGGTTCCTGGAGACTTTCTTCCCTTGTGAACTTGTGTATACACTATAAAATATTTTGTTATACTTCATGTATTATTTCATTATGTGTTTACAGGGATGGCAGAGGTTTCAAAATATGGAGATAAGGGAGAAAAATTTATTAACATCTTGCATTAAAAATGAAAACTGAATATGACTTATAGCTAAAAATCACAGAATTCTATCTCATAATTGGCTTTCCATACATGTGAACACATTTTTGAAATTCTAGAAAAAAAATCAAGGTATGAGTAATTAACCATATGCATTTTTCCAAAAATTCACTTTAATAATGTCAGACTTACAACAAGAACAACTTAACAATATTATTTTCTTTGGGGGCACTATATGTGTAAAGATGATGTCACAAAGTCATTTTAAAGCTGGGGCACTATATGTGTAAAGACGATGTCACAAAGTCATTTTAAAGCTGACTTGTGTTTGTAGGTAAAAGTTAATCTTAGTGTCAGTAAAAGGGAAATGATTAAAGTGTTGGTAGCACTTGAGAAAACAGTGTCTGATAAACTAGCAGAGAAAAGTCAAATATTGATTATCTTATACGCACCACACATTTTGCTAGGTGACTGATATGTTATGACATTTGATATTATTATCGCCTTATATTCTAGCTATTATTATTCTGAAAATGAGAAATCTGAGTCTCATAATTTAAATAACTTGCTTAAGATTACTTAGCTAGTAAGTAGCCTGTGAGATCTGGTATTGTGGCCTAAAGTTTCATGACTCCATGTAAAACTAATACTAATTTTCCATTCCCCACTGTGTATCTCTCCAGGGATGATACCCCACTAGATATTATCTTCTTTCTTTGCTTTTTGCTCTAATGCAAAAAGGAGGCACAGTGACAAGGTAATAATTAAACATCTAAATATTCCCCCTGGCAGAAGAATTATCTCCTAGGAGCGGCCATCTCTTCCAAGAAGAATCCATGGTTTCCACGTATCATAGATCCTGCCCAAATCTTAGCTTGAGATAAGTTTCAAGTGTAAATGTGTTATGTGAGAAATGAAGGAAGTATTGGTATGTGAGTGATGAACTGATGCATGAACTGATAATGGCAACATTATCAAGTTGTCTACCTGTGTAGATACTGAAACTTAATAACAAAATACCAAAATACACAAAGGGCAAGTGATTGAGACATTAATATACCAAATCCTTCCACCAGTGATTGAGGGCTACATCTGTAGAGTGGGTATTGCTTCCCATGTCTCTGCCTTGCACATAACTGGAGAAAGGCTTCAGGAAGCAAGATGCAGAGACTGCCCATTTGAAGTCTTGTTAGAGCACACTGGAGTGATTAGGTTCAAGGAAAACATCCTTAGCCTCCATCAGCACCTGCTTAAGTATACACTACATCACAGGGAACCAGGTCCTGTTCCACAGGATGCTGTCCCTAAGCTGGCCGCTTACTGAGTGTTTAACAGACCATTCTACCATATTATTCTGTTAGATGCATAAGGTCCATGGTGGTAAATTGGACTCCATTGTTATGTACATATTGTTATATCAGCTCCTCTATAAAATTATTGATTTGGCTAGAGACAACGTGTGGGGTAATTGGGAATTAGATTGAGCATTCCCGAGCCATTGTATGCCAGAGACACTGTGGGCAGAAAGGGTGATTTCATAGCTGCAAAAAGGACTGATTGTTATTAGGATAAATCATTATATGGTAGGGGAAAGGAGTCTCATATAAAACATCTGTCAGCAACTGGCTAATGTGTCACCTCGAGGGATGGAGAAATATTAAGGACTTGGTGTCAGTCTCTGCTCGTGGAAGGTTGCATATTCTGCACCGATGCAGACAGATCAGTCTTGGAGAAAGAGCCCAGCTTCTGGGCACACGCACACCCTCTATTCCCGCCACCAAGCTCATTTCATCCATGAGCCCCTTGTGCAAACACTAAGGTGACAGCAGTGATATACACAAGGGAAGTCATAGAGTAAACCTTGTGTGGAGTGCCATTTCTGCAGGTAACAGTCTCTGGTGAGCATTATCAAGTGGCACAAAGATCCACAGGTTGTGTGCACACGCCCGTCAGTCTGTGTCAGTTCTCCAGATATCTTGCTCCTAGATCTTCCATTCCTATTCCTTCTGGGGACAGACTTACGACTCATGACATTCGCCACTGCTCAGGAACCCATATAACTCAGGCCATTCTCAACAGTGTGAATGACCATATGTACTGCTCAAAACTCTACTACTGGGAGGATTTTCCATGACTGTTCTTTACAATGTCTGTAATGTGGCAACAATCCATTTTCAGCGGGGGCCACATAAGGGGCTGAGCTCTGTGACTCAAAACTTCTTTCTTTCTCTTCCAATTGGTGATCGTGAACCTTTCATTAGGCCATAGTCATGAATCGAAAAGAGGCATATGTGTAACAGACAGAAGCGGCGTGATGGTCTGGAACACCTGGGCATTCCATGTTTTACTGCTTTATTAATCTACTCAGGCCTGTTCCAAACTGTATGATTACCATGTTTCTATGATTGTTGTTATATACACCTAACTGTCTGACACCATTTATATCATTATATTTAACTCATGTTCTAGCCACAAAGTCACTCTGGGACTCATGATGAATCATTCAGTTTCTATTAGGGTCCAGAAGCATGAAAGAATTTTAGTATAATCAAAATACATTAAGAACTGATTTTTAAAATAAATTAAAATATTACAGTGACCATGGAGACAATTTAGGAGACAAATATGCAAACTTCTAAAACAATGTTTTTAATTACTAATTCTGCCACCAAAATATAACCTACATTATGAGTACTAATCCTGCCACCAAAGTATTACTTCTATTAATGAAGTATAATGATTTTATACTTCACTCTATAATGTTTAATTATCACCAAATTTAAATACAATAAAGAATTCTTCAATTTAAGATTTTTCCATCTGACATATTTTTTTAATATTATATTTTAATATGTAGTAAATTATAATGCATGATTTCAGATCAACATTAAAATTAATTTTACCTTTTTAGATTTTCTCAACTAGTTTGCTCTTTAATTTATGCCATTATTTAAAATATCTCATATAAAATTTTTCATGACAGTTTTTGGGAACCTGTTGTTTTTAAAATACAATAAAATAAGAACATATTAAAAAACACTCTTTACATTTTACTTTCAAAGTATTATCTGTAAGTAATTATGCTTGTTTCACATTTTTAGATGATAAATTTAAGAACAAATTTAATAGCTAAATGAAAGCTAAAATGTCATTACTTTGTCATTTTGAAAAATTGAATCTTAATTGTCAATCTTTTTAACCTAGTATTATAAAATATTATTTATTAATTAATTTGTTAAGATTGAGTAAAATAAAAATTTTAAATTTCACCTATGTCTATCTGAATGTATGAGAAATGTTATTTATATAATGTATTTTAGTTATTATTATATTGAAATTTACTTTGACATAGGATTAATTCCATATATTTCAAAATATGTTATTCTTCAATTTCACTATTTCCAAAAATCCCAGTAAGTTTCCTTGAATGTGCTTAACAGTCACTGAAATAAAATTAAAACTATTTATCTTCACAAATTTATCTTGATTATTTTTAGGTTCTCATCCATACAAAATAGCCCATACAGTTTTTATTGCATGCTTAAACAGTCATTTGCTTTCTCCCCTAGAGAGTGATAAAAATTATTAAATTAGGAATTTTACCTCTTTAATTTTTTAAAAATTAATTTAATTGTGCTATACGAATCATTCAGTTTTGTTTTCTTGGTGTCAAATGATGCTAAATCATTGACTTTTTATCTGCTGCAAAAGGATCTCTTTCCTCTAATAATTTAATCTTGTGAATATTTAAAATGAGTTTACATAATAGTGATCAGAGTAGACTGAAATTGAGGGAGTTATTTTTCTTTCTTTTTTGATGAGCAATAGAACTATAGAGTTTTTTATTTTAATTTCACCCAAAAGTTTACAAAGAGTGCTTTACAAGTCCATGGTTGATGAAAAATTAGAAAAAAATGATTAAAATGTGTTTTCAAAGGTATGAAGTTAGAGATGTTATTGAGGGAGTTATTTAGTCTAATTCCCTGGGAGGCAATTTAATATTGGTGTTTCTGTACCTGTATTATAGGACCCTACATACTAATTCAAGATTAAAACGGATTAAAATATCTGATTCAGCTGCTTTTCTCTAGGGTTCACCCTTAAAGCTTATCATAAAGGTTTAAATCCAACTGAAGAAGACAGCTAAACAAAAAAAGCATAAATCCACCTTGAATAGTGCAGCTTTAATAGATATCGGCCTTGTAAAGTTTAAAAACTAGGCCTATATTTAAAAGAAATAAAACCTCAGATCACTGAAATTGTTACAGCTAACAGATATAAGTGAAACCACTTTCTTTTTGAATACATGCAGATAATCACTTTTTTCTTTCACGTCACTAAGTTAGACTTATCTCATTTATTCTTTTCAGGAGAAAACACTCTTGGTTCTCTGTGGCCATTCGCATAGTTTGCTTTCGGGGACTATGGTGTTGAAATAACGGCTCTCTTTTTGCTTACCAGAAGAGAATATGAGAATAAAGATAGTGGTGGCACTCTAATGGGAAGAAGACACAAAAAGGAAGGGGCAATGCCAAAGCCCGAATTATAAATGAGATATTTTCACATAAACCCCTGGAAACCCCTGGTATCTTTTTATTATCTTAAGTAGAAAATTTAAAAAGTGCATTTTAAGTTTCTCAAGGTTTTTTTGTTTTGTTTTGTTTCTTTCATTTTTTATATGGAGTCTTTGTTTTAGTGTTTGGTATGGTGCCAACAACTTTCAATTTGTCAGGCTTTATGAATAATTAGACATTAGATTAAAATGATAGTAAAGGAACAGCCAAGATTTACAGCTTGTATATTTAATATGTTTCTGGCAGAGTTCTAAATACTTCAGCCATTTAATTTTAATATCCCTAATAGGATGTAATGATTTGCCCATTTTAAATGAGGAAACTGAGTCACAGGGCAGTTTAACTTGATCAAGGTTACAGAACAGTTAGGTTAAAAATTTGAAATAAAAAACTCCCTCTTTAGCATAAAAGCCCTCACAGTTGATGAAATTTCTTTCTCTATCCAGTTTCGTGGCGTTTGAAAAGTTACATTTTTCTGTGACTTTCTGTGTAAACTGGGAATACTAAGATTTTACCCTTTTATTTGCTCATGTCTGTAGATTTTTGAAAACGGGTCCATGAAATGGAGAAAAATCTAAATAACCCACCGCCCGTCCCTGCCAAATCTCCTGACGAGGAGACTTATGTGAACAGTAAAGGACTGATATGTCTTGCTGACAGTTTGCTACCTCATCATTCCTATGGCGCGTCATCCTTTATCAGTTATCTTTTGAAAGTCAACAGGAAATCCTTTTCTTACATATGTCCACATTTAGTAGACCTTTGACTGGCTCTAAATCAGGAATGCTGAATTCTTATAGGACAAAGAAACTGTTGCTAAATATGCTACTTCCTGATAAGGCTTTTCTACCTATAAAAACATTCATTGTTTAAAAAATGCATGCTTCTTGATTACTTTTATATAATTTAACATGTATTATTCAAAAATTTAAAAGTTAAGTCAGCTTTATATAAGTGCTGCATAAAAATTAAGATAGAGTTTTGGGTTTCTTTTTTTTCTCCTATGAGGACAGGAATAAAAATAATGTTATCACTCACTTCTCAAAAAAAAATATATAGTAATACAATTCTTTAGATTTTTTTTAAATGAATAAGGAAGCACTGAGAATGTGTGTTTATGTGACAAGATGATCATAAGATGCAAAATGAACTGTGTTCTAACGTTAGACTCTCAAGGGATCTTTGGCACCATTTATTCTTTGTTTCTTTCTATTTTTTTTTCTGACAATGAATTATGGATGAGGACAAACAGCACAAGAATGTAAAAAAACAGCAGGCATAACTTCAATGACAACCTTTTTAGTATAGGTACCTACCCTCCATTGTTTTTCTAAGCAGATTTCAGAAGAAGGAAAAAAAATAACATTACGTAAAATACTAGCTAACTAATTAAATAAATAAATAAAAGTAAAACGAATTCTACATAATTATCTCAAGCTGCAAACATCTGGTTATGTCCTCTGGTACCTTACTTAAATCCAATAACTTTTAAAAGTGCTTTTTCTCTACTATCCAAATAAAGTCCAGAAGAGAAAACAACACAGTGTCTATTCTAAGACTAGTTGGCTGCTGCAGCTGGGACCTCGCATCAAGTACAAATCAATCAGTGTTTCATCCGCTTAGAGTAGAACCTGGAAAGTTGCTGAAGGGAAACTCTGGGCAGCAGATGTTTTCACCATGATGGAATTAAGTTATTGTTTATAGGTTTCTTAAAATAAAATCTAATACAAATACAAGAACAACTGCATAATTAATAACAGGCGAAAACACCTATACTATGCAATCCTCGGATGAGGTTAGAGAAGTGGCAGGCCTATAGCTGCTTCTCACCTCACATTTAAGTTCAGAATGCAAAGTGTCATAGAAGAGGTATAAGAGAAACGAAGTAGTTGTGTGCCACTGATGGGGAGTGAGTGGTTAAACTTAACTGGAAGACATCGAGAAATTTCAAAGGAGTAGAAAGCACTGTGTTGGACCTTTACATTTAGGTAGGGTTTTTAAATAGACACCATAGCTGTCAAACAATGTGTGCTCAATGCATAGGTCACAGATGACGTGTTTTCCTCGTCAGCCACATTTTCATTTGTCTTTCAATAGCTATCTGCCTCTGAATTTCATGATTATTAAGATCTTAATGTTCATATGGAAAATTGAAATATGAAGGAAAGGGACAAATTTATATCCGAACTATTTTCCCCATAAAGTAAAGAAGTAACTAATAAAATCTAATTGAGTGAAATTTGCCAGCATCCTGCAAGTCATTGGCCTTCTTTCTTATTTGCTATCTTGCTTGACAGGAATTCTTGCATACAGAGCCAGGCATAAAGGAACAGTAATCAGTTAGCCCTTTCTTTCATTGTATTCATCTTTTTATGCATAAGCTTAATGTGCTTTCACTACTGTAAGTCATGGGGCTTTTTTTTTTTTAATAAAGAGAACTAACAACTTCCTTCTTTACCTCAGTCATGGCATCTTTTCTGTCAGAGATATAATTGTTTTTCCAGATTAATTCACTGACAGATTTCTTTAAGACTTCTACGAGAATATTGAAGCAGTTGTTGAGTTCCCTGAGAAGCAGGGGGCAAGCAGAAAAATCACCTTGCTGGAGCAATATTGTACCACTACTCTCAATAATCTATCTACTCAGCTAACATCCTGTGTGAGAATCAAGATGTTTGCTAGGCAGCTTAATTCACACTATTCCAAATTGAATGTTTAAATGTTAAAATTTAATAAAAGACATTGATTTATTACCAAATATGGAAAATTGACCCCATATATGTGGATAGATTGAAATGGTTATATTTAATACAACATTTAAAACTTGCATTTTGGAATCAAGTTTAACATAAACTTACCATTTTCTCATTGTATATTATTTTTTAAACTTCCTTGCAGAGCAAACAATTAAAAAACATAATCATCAAGCTTGCAAGTGCTATTGTGCTGGGTAATATTAGGAGTACAGTAAGGTAATAGATATGATATTCATTCTAAGTAGGCTCTTAGGCTCTGAGGATAGCTTTATTTGAACTTTACTGAAGGGTGAATGACAAAATTGTATGATATTTACAGTGTACAATTTGCTGATTTGATGTATTCATGCATTGTAAAAGTATTCCCCCATTGAGTTAATTAACACATCCATCACCTCACATATTCACCTCTTTTGTGTGTGTGTGTGAGAATGTTCAAGTTCTACTTTCAGCAAGTTTCAATCATATAATACAAAGTGATCAACTGTAGTCAACATGTCACTCATTAGATCCTCAAATCTTATTCAAGAGGGTAACTTTACAAAGCCACTGAGAATGCCACTGAGGAGGGAGCATGAACTTCTTTGGGATGTACTCTACATGGCTGTCTCCTGTGGGCTGAGGGCAAAAGTGGGAGACGCGTCTGTTAACACACATTCCCTGTTCAGTAGTATTTATAGAATTCTTGTGGTGTAAAGGCAGACATACAACATTAACACAACTTAACCACAGAGTCAGTGATTGCCGAGCCAGGGAGAAGAGAGAAAGTGATATAATCACAAACATCTGACTGACAGAGGTTTGGTTAGTAGCTAGTAGATCATCTTATCCAAGAAAATGTATTAGCTCATTAAGATTGTATTTTATTTATTTAACAACAACAACAACAACAAAACACTCTTTAATCTGATGAAGAGAGAATTTGGAATTGAATCATCAGGTGGGGATTTATTGTATCTCATGAAATTCCTACGTATTAATTTCTCTTAAAAGCAGATTTTTTTGAATAAAGGGAAAGACACATATCTGGTTAAAAATATCTTAAGTACATAGAATACATTTACTTCCCAGTCTTCCCCTAAGAGATCTATTTTGATTCACTGGAGAAATTT
>NW_017731915.1:592553-599460 GCF_001890085.2 Hipposideros armiger | reverse complement strand
TTTTCAACTTTTGTGTCATATTTTAATAATTTGCTATCTAAGGGTGTCATGCTTCCACAGGGATTTCAGAATGAGATCACTAAACTGAAAAGTAAAAAAAAAAAAATTCCACCATGTAATTTTGGCAACCTCAAGCCACCAGAACGATAACCAAAAAGATGGCATTATTTTGTTTCTTTGGTGCTTGATCCTTTAAACCATGTTTAATAAATGCACTTGCCACAACAAAATCGGGAGAGGGACTGGTGTTTCTCAAGATCAGTGGATCACCTTGAGTGCATCTGAGTCCTGCCATGTGAGTTGGTAGATTAGAAATATCCAAACTGGCATGATAACCAAGAGACCTAAACTATCAGGAATGAAAATATTAGGAACTGCCCTTCCACCTTTGAATAAAGAACACTGACAAGGAGAGGTGGTCAGGAAGAGTGACATGAACTTGGAATGGGTATTGGAAAATAAATATTGTAAATGCCAACCAAGTCTTGAGAATCCTTAAAAGAATGAAGACATTTGTAGTTATCTGTGTTTTTTCTTTCTATCTTATTTATACATATATAAGTATATACTCAATAACATATATATGACAATTATATATATGCTTGATATATATGTATATACTGTATATATCTATATCTATATCTATATCTATATCTATCTATATATATATACATATATCTGTAGACACACCCATACATACAGACTGTTGAGACTAATAGAGTATGCCGAGTGATGATACGCTCGTATGTGATTTCTGAGACTAGATCATAAAAGCTATGATGCATCCTCCTTGCCCACCAAACACTCATGCTTTGACTGCTGAACAGCTGCACTGTGAGGGAGCCCAGACCACAAGGACAGGGCCCTTTATGGGTTTTGTCTGTAACAGAGATCCAGAATGCCTGCCACGTGGGTGGGCCATCGTGGACATTTAGCCCAGCTGAATATTCAGATGACTGCAGCCCTAACCAATAGCTGACTACAGTGCATCGAGATCCGAAAGAGAACTAAGAAAAAAATAAAACGGCGTATGACGTTGCGAGGCTTTGAAATAATTTGTTTCTCTGCCGTAGTAACTGGAACAGGATCTTTACTGGTGCTGAGTAACCGAATGCAGGGGGTGGGGGCTTGATGATAAGAGTTGACACATTTTTCAACACCCACTGCAATGCCCTTGAAACACATGGAGTGTGGACTCCAGTTACTTTTGCTAACTTATCTTTTAGCAAGGGTATCAGATGTGATTTTCGCTCCTGTAATTGACTTCACTTATGATTGGCTTATTTAAGAATTAATAGAATCATAACAATGTGGTTCTAGACTGGTGAGTATGGTGATATCTTCCTACTTTTCTAGAAGACTTTCCAATTTGGTAGTTTTGGGTTTGTCACAAAGAGGGATTCATTATGGAGCTTGCAGCATTATTAGCTTCCTGAATTTGGAGGTTCTTGACAATGGCTCTCAAGGTGGCACGTTTCTTTAACCATAGAAGCTAACCCTAGAGTTTCTTCTCGCTCAACGATTTGGTGAGCTACTTCTACCAATTAATAAATCCCTTTCTACTTAAACTACCTAGTTTTGATTGTGCTACCTATAGATAAGTACCTTAAACTCTTCTTTGGCTTCTCATGAAGATGAAAAAAAAAAAAAGAAATTTTCTGGAATAGACAGCTCAAGAAATATTAATTTTCTTTTTTCCATTATTTTATCCTCTTGAAGATATTGTTGGGTTTTTTGGAGATATTGTTGATTTCCAATGATATTTTAGTTTATTTCTAACAAAATTATATTTTAACATTTCCTCAATAGAAAAAAGAAGAATTTACATTATGCATTTTATAAGACAAAAGGAGAGTCATAAGGCACTCGTTTTGTAAAAGTTCTACTCCTTACAAAGTATAAGTTCTGAGACTAGGACTTATGAATAAATATGCCTATTTCCTGTACTTCTAATAACGTTCTAATAATGCTGGTAACTATAAGATTAGAATCAAAAGAAGTTGCTCTTTCTGTTTAATAAGAATGTCATAACCTTTTTTCATCTTTTATTACTAAGGTTTATCTTTCATAATCATGTTCAATCCTATGGGTACAGGATAAAAAGATTTGAAGTAGCTAGCACAGAGAAAAGTTCATTATGAAAGGGAACTGATTGTCAATATTGGAAAAATAATCTAACAATAGATTATCATCTTGCATTTTAATTTAACTTGGCTAAGTAGACAAACAGGTCTAAGGATCTGCAAATACCTTTAATATTTGAGGAAGAAAAAGAATTTGAAGCTAAAATCACATCGGCTTTTTGAAGCTGTACACATCCTTTGTTAAAAATTTAATCATAAAATTATCTTTTACAATGGAAGTTTACTCCTAACTGCCCAAAAGAAAGACAAGCCCTCTTCAATCTCCTGTGAGAACCAAATTTGTCTTTCAAATATTCTAAATTATCTCTTCATTTTTTGAGAGTATAATAAAGAAGTATCATGAAAAAATTATTGCAGTGTTCTTTTTTGACTGTGTCATATATATACTATAACAAATAAATATGTTTAAAACATTAAAACATTCACATTACCATTTTCACCACAGTTTGAAATAATGTTAGGCTCACATTGTGGTAACATTATTGACTGCACTTTATTTAATTATTCATTAGGTCTAATTTCATAATCATGTTCTCATTGTCAAAAAGTAATTTTTTGTCCTATTTTAATGAGTAGTATACTATTGAATCTAATCATACTTTTTATTTAGTAAATCTTCTTCTCCTAAAATGTAACATTTTCAAGCTTTCTTTTCATTTACAATGCATGTATGGTCACATAGGTAACCCCTCTATGTAAAAACCTAAATCCGTCAGCATTGCAGAACTAAGTGAAAGAGACGACAGCGGCTGATGTAAGAAGAAAGTCACTATTGGGAGAAGAGAAAAGGTATTTTGCATGAAAGTTAATATTGTATCTAAATATCTTATGAGAATAACCAAAAATTCAGTGATAGAACTAGAAAATATTATTATCATCATTATTATTATTAATCCTCAAATGGCAATATCTTTAACTTTGTTCAGATTTACTTTGTTGAGGGAAGGTTGGCTTTTTGAAAAGGAGCACCAAGTAAGAGCCAGGCTTTTTTTTTTTTTTTTCAGATATGAATTTTGCCATCACACTGCAAACATTTCCAGCCCCGATGATGTTCAATAAATTCATGGATGCTGTCAAGGTGACAATAAAAATGGCAGATGAAGAGAAGCCAATGTGGGCGAGAGGGGAACACATGCATGTAATGAGCCAGCAAGGACAAATTACACTACATCGCACTGAATAAGGTGCTTGCATCGCTGTATTTCAACATATTTAAAATGGTATTAGATTTTTAGCCAATTTAATCTGCATTGATAGTTATTTAGGTGTAATTTTTTCATTGATGAGGCCTTAAAATAAGTCTTATGCATATACACAATTATCATATTCATCAATTTATTTGTAATAAGCTGGGCTTTCAATCTTCTCTTTGTTATTGTTGAGCAGGAAATGTATATATAATAGGAAAACCCTAGAGGCAATTCCATTAAAATGGGACTAAAATAACAATGCACTCTATAATAGTTTTTAAAATATGTCAGCAAATTATTTGACACTCCTTCCATTAAAACCTAGAGTCTACCACCTCTCCCCTTGAATATGCACGGGCGTTAGTCACGCATTTTGATGAATGGAATAGGATGGAAGTGACATTGCCTGACTTCTGAGGCAACATAATAAAAAGCAATATGCCTCGTGATTACATATATATATATATNTTTTTTCCCCCTTCTTTGGAGAAATTCAATACTGTCTCTAAACTAATTCTGTTCTCCTGGATCTAGAATGTTATAGTGCTTCATTGATCTGAGAGAGGGCTTATGGGGGTCAGATGATAAATGGAATTTACTCTGTTTATGAACTTATGCTGGGTGATTTCTCCAGTTCCTGAGTGTGTGGTTAGAATATAAACACTCAGAAGCTTGTAAAATCTTCACAATACTTCCCTGTGAAGTGAGGGCTATTGGTTGGGAAGCTGATGGGTGTTTCCATGTCCTTATCAAAATAGTAAATCAAAAGCAATGATGAATCTCTGGAAGTTTTACAAAAAGTGTAGGGCCATCAGAAATATCAAAGAGGGGATAGAAACGGCCTCTGTTACATCTCTATTTATTTAACTTTTTTGACTTGTGAAGAGGAAAAATAATAAAAGGTTATTCAAGACTTAGTTAGGTGATGACCATCTATATTTACTTATTTTTATTATTTTGATTGCAACACATGAACATGGTCCGTGATACCTGTTAGGCAGCTATTGATTTGTTAAATGTTCTGTTTTGTTTTGCTTTTTCTATCCCAACAATTAGAACAGAGGAAGTATTATGCTTTCCTCCAACAAATCAAACAGTAAATCTTCACTAGTCTACTTAAGGTGATACAACACTCTGCTTCTTGGCCATAATTCAGTCTGCAGAGACTTTAATTATCTTACCACTCCTTACTTGCTGATAAGTACCTATTGATCGGGAAGTGTCAGAATATGAGAATGATATCCTGAAACAGGCACCTGATAGCTTCTGGCATCTACAGAGCAAATATGTTAGGATACCTCATCCAGAAGAAAGGAAGAGTTGAAAGGGATAATGGTTGGTGGCTCTCTTTGGATTCTGGAGGGAATCGATAGTATATTTAATTATATTGCTCTGACGCATTTACTAAGTGGCCTAGCAGACTTCTAGCTTCAAGGTGGACTGAGAACAAGAAAAGGTTCTTGCCTTTGAATATAATGGTATTTAAACTATGTGTCTGCAATACAAATTGGTAACTACAATATGGCCTCAGGGATAGAAAAGACAGTCTGGGGAATATAATCAATAATGTTGTAAATATTTTTTAGGGGCTCAGTTGGATTCATGTTTTGTTAGGGAGACCACTTCATAGTCGGTGTAGAGGCCTGATCACTGTATTTCTGAAGCTGATGTTGAATAATATTGTATGTCAACTATAATTATATATACATATAGTCACAGGATGTGGAGCAGAGTGTGGGAATGGAGTCAATGGAATTGTAATAGATAAGTATGATTTCGGGGGTGGGAGCGCAGTGGATGGGGGGAGGGGGGTTGTTACTTTGTGAGGGGTATAAAGGATAACTATTGCATTGTTCTGTACACCTGAAACTAATAATAATAAAAAATAAATAAATACAATATCTGTCTGATAAGAATTATTGATGAAGCCTATTCTAGCCGTAGAAAGGCAAGTCAGGGCAAAGGCTGCTAAGGCTCTGGAGCAAATCTGGGCTGTCTTTGACCTGACCAAAAAGAATTCTTAGCTTGTTATTGTGCCATGGTAGATACTGAATGCCTGATGAGGGAATAACTGACTGAGAGTCCTGAACTTCCCATCAGAAACTTGGTCTTATTTGATCCAAAACCACAAAGCCAGTCAGACCAGAACTTTCTTACAATTGGATGTTGTATATTCAAGACTCAGCTTGAGTAGGTTTTACTTTCCCTGTGTGCTTGCTCCTGCCACCTGAACTCACATTTATAGTCTTGTTAGGATCTCTCTATACCAGTTAACTGAGGAGAAACATTTTGACCCATTAATAAACCATTACAGTTGTACAGGATAGCTAGTAAGGGAGTGGGAAAAGAAAATCTTGCCAGTAAGCAAAATTCACGAGTGACATATTGTTTTTCCCTTGAATTAGAGACTACTAGAAGTAAAACAAAACAAAACATGGTGATTCACGGACAGTGTTTAATTTTTTGTTCTAATGATGTGGAATTTGGAAAGAACAAGATTGGAGGATTAACGGCAAGGCAGTGTGTGAAAAAGGAATATGGATAGACCTCACTGAATGGGCTTAGAAAGTGACAATATTTATGGCTGACATTTATATTCTGCAGAGAAGGCTCTCAATAATTGGAAGAACAAGATGTCCTGTCTTGAAGCTGTCAATCAGCTTCTCCCACATTCTTCCTGGTTGTTGCTCAGTGGGTTCATAACATCTGGCCATTGTGTCAAGGACAGAGATTATGCATGGGCTCAATAGCATGGCCTTCTCACGAGAAGGTACATACAATGCTGCGATGCTAAGTGTCTGATCTTCAAATTTCAAACAACTATGTACGAGGTCGAACAATTAGTCCGCGAACTTAATTGTCTGACCTCCTATATGATGCCCTATCTTGGGGTGTCAGCCAGTCACCTAGTAGCAGAATGATTTTGTCAGGCATCTTTTTTTAAGGGAGACTTCAGTAATTCTTCCTGACTGCAATAAATACTTTTTTTTAGAGATAATTATGCCTTTTCTGTCCACCAAGTTGTTGAAAACACATCTTTCACTGTTATTCTTAAATAGTTTATTTACATTCAGGTTTTCACATACACCACTAATTCTTATAAAAAAAATAATTTTACCACAACATAAATAAGGCAAGTGGCTTTAAACAGGATATACCAGAAGCATCTGCTCTTAGAGAATGTGAGAAAATACTACCGAAGTGTCAGCTAGTTTCAATGATGGGGAGAACTCCTGGTGCTTTTGGAGTTTTGTATTTCATCATGTTATTTCCTGTGGCCAGAGTCTATATATTCTGATACCAAGGGATGTGCTCAATAGCAGCTCCTCTCAAGATTGTATAATTTTTATAATTACATAATTTGTGTGTGTGTGTGTGTGTGTATACACACACACACACACACACTTACATAAAATTTAAATCTTATAAAATAATAAATAATTAAATGGAAAAGTTCACTTTCAAACTTTTCAACTTTTGTGTCATATTTTAATAATTTGCTATCTAAGGGTGTCATGCTTCCACAGGGATTTCAGAATGAGATCACTAAACTGAAAAGTAAAAAAAAAAAAA
>NW_017731915.1:579737-588326 GCF_001890085.2 Hipposideros armiger | reverse complement strand
TATATATATATATATATATATATATATATATATATATATAGTCACAGGATGTAAAGTACAGCATAGGGAATACAATGATATAGTAACAGCTATATACTAAGTCAGAGGGGTAGTAGATTGGGGAGGGTTGTCACTTTGTGAGGGTATAAATGTCCAACTATTATGTTGCTTTGTACATCTGAAACCAATAAATAAATAAATAAATAAAATAAAAATAACATTTGCAAAGCCAAAAAAAAAAAAAGCAAAAAAGCAATACACCTTTTACCTGTCTCCCTTCCCTCTATTGTGGCGATTTCACTTGGAACCCAGCTAGCATATCGTGTGGAAGCCAAGCAGTCACATGGAGTGGCAGCATGTAAGTGTTCTGTCCTCAGTCCCAGCTGATGTGCAAGCTGACAGCTTCACCCACGGGGGATGTGAGAGCGAGCCTTTGGATAGTTCCAGCCTCTAGGCTTCAAGCTGTCTCAGCTGATACCAGGTGAAGCAGTGATGACTCTACCGAGTTGTACTCAAATTCTAGATCTCTGGTGTTGCTTTGAACCACTTGGCTTTGGTTATGCAGCAATTCATAACTGAAACACAAGCTACCACTACTATTATTCAACAATGTTCAGGAAATTTTCACCAATGCATTAATGCATAAGTGCATTCATTTGACACATATTTATTGCATACTTGCCATAGATTAGATACAGTTTTAGGCACCGAAGAGGGTGTGTCAGTGAACAACCAAAAAGTCTCCACCCCCATTTAAGTTACATCTTAGAGATAGAAACGAAAAAGATATGATGTCCAGCAATGATAAGTGTTATGAGAAAAAAAAATAAAGGTGAGTAAAAAGAGAGAGTGACAGAGTGACATTGTTTTAGATTGGGTGTTGAAAGGAGTCATCTCTAAAGGTATGACATTTCAGAAGAGACAAGGAAAAAAGCAGGAAACCAGTGACTTTAATACATAAAAATAAATAAATAAAAAACAAGCAAAAAGAACATAGAATATTTAAGAATAAGGAAGAGTATCAGTGTGGCTGGAGCAGAGTAAGTGAGCAGAAGAATGAATAGAGAAGAGGTCATGGCTGGATAATGTAGGGGTTTGTTGAGTCTCTTAGTGGATGACCTGTATCCAAATTAATGTATAAATTTGGGTTTATTTTAAATGTAATGGAAAGCCTTTACAAGGTTGGAGAGCAACTGAAATAATATATAATATCACATGGTATTATATGGTATATAATATTATAATGCATGTTATATTTGTTACATACATTTAAGAAAGCAGCTGACATGAAAAATAAACCTCTGTGGGAAAAATAGACTCCAGAAATGCAAAAATTGCAGTAGAGACGTGCAAATAGACCACTGTGATACCCCAGGGAAGATAGAGAAGTAGGTTGAGGGGATGGTAGCAGACATACAGATGAGAGCTTGTCAAATGGAAAATGGATTTTGAAGAGAAACAGAACAAGGTTGCCAGTGATTGAATGAACCAATACAATAATCTAAAAATACTAAGTGATATTAATAGGAGAACAAAGATGTAAGTGTAATTATTTACAGATGATGTCAGTGCTTGTAAAAAAGAAATTCTGAAAATTTATAATCACAAAAAAATGGATAAGACATAGAATATTATTATCCAATTGTGCAGATGTAGGAATTGCGACTTAGAAAATTAAGACATTTGGTGTAAGGTTACACAGGGAGTAGATCAGATGGGACTTAAATACAAGGGTTTGGAATCTAGAGGATACATTTTTTTTTTAAATTTTGCCTCAATTCTGAAACTGCAAAAATTCCAGTTTTACCTTTCCCTGTCAATGAATTATAAACAAAAAAATACAATCTTAAAGAAATTATCTACCTTACCTACTATTTAAGTAACAACATTTCTTGAAGTCAATTATGTCAGAGTATTAATTGCCCATCAAGTCCACCATGCTATAGCTCATGATTTAACCTAAGAAAATAATCAGAAATACGGCTCAGTCTTTACATATGTAAGCATTTTATACAACATTATTAAACATATTGGAAATAAACATGTATCAATACTATGGGAGTGTTAAATACATGTTAAAAATCAAACAAAGGAATACTGAGTGCCTGATAGAAGTTCCTGATGTTAAACTTAAAGGAAAATTATTGCCTTGATATCAGTAAAAATCCTGACCATAGCCATCATCTCCCAGAATAAAAAGTATATTCATTGAAGAGTAGACTTCAATGGGAATGTATACATTTTTCTAAAACAGGTATTACCTAGCTTTTTTTGGAAATTTTTACACCGATATAATTTTTTTTTTCATGAAAATGACTGTTCTGTTCATCTTAGCTGACTTCCAGGGTCAATGTAGTATTCTTTAGAATTTCTGATGACTATTTCCTTGTAAGTTTATGTTTTCTGATCATTTGTAGTACTCTGTATCTAAAACATTAGTATATATTTCCTACCCATTTAGAAATCTCTGTATCATTACAACTTACGTACCACAATATAGTATAATAGCTAACGAATGGCTTTCAATCGTAGTTACCTGTTAGAATCACCTTAAGAGTTAAAAAAACAAAACAAACAGACAAACAAACAAATGGTATCTAGACCACACTCACAGACATTCTATAGCTCTGGTACTGGTTAAGTTTAAAGGATGTTCAAGTGATTATAATGCATCTCCAGATGTAAGAACAACTTTGGTAAATTATATGATTGGTTTAATGCTTATCTTAAAAGTTATTTAACATTACAATATTTTTTTGTAATCAGAAAAATGTAAAATTTAATGTTTCAGGGCCAGCCAAGTGGCTCAGTTGGTTAAGAGTTGGCTTAAGAGTGCCAGCTCTGAGCAACAGGGCCACCAGTTCAATTCCCACATGGGCCAGTGACACTGCAATCGAGCTGAGTTGTCACTGAGCTGCCAGCAGGTGGCAGGATGGCTCAGCTGGTGTAGCAAGAAGATTGCCTGTTTGATGGTGGGCTATGCCCACCGGCAACTAAGAATGAACTCGGCACCTTGAGCTGAGCTGCCGACTGAATAGCTCAGTGGATAGAACCTGCGCTCTTAACAACAAGGCTGCTGGTTCGACTTCCGCATGGGATGGTGGCTACGCTCACCTGCAACTAAGATTGTAACACAGCACCTTGATCTTAGAGGCCACAAGCTGCCGACGGGAAATCTGATGGCGACTGGCACCCTCTACAACAAAGATTGAAGAACAACAACTTGGCTATTCCCCAACACTGTTCCCCTCCCCCAATTCCCCAATAACATTTTAAAAATATTTAATGTTTCAGCTTTAAAAATATTTTTAAAAAATTAAAATCTGATGGTGAAATATGGGTAATCATTTCCAATAGTGTCTTAATTATGAGACAGACGTGTATTATCAAATGAATGATTCTGAAATTTGCTAAAGTAATCTTTAAAGAAAATGATTGCTTGAGGGAGAAATAGAAAATAGATAACAAAATATGAACTACAATTATTAGTTTTAAGGATAATCAAGCTATTAACTTTACATTAAAAAATACCTTATTTTAACAAGTTACATTTTCACTTAATAGTGAAAAGGTGTAGAACCTAAAAAAAAAAACCTTAAAAGCTAAAATTCTGATATAATGTCTTCAGAGTTCAATTTCAAATACTTTTGAAAGTAAAAAAGAAATGAAAAATAATCAGTGATAATGCAGTGGAGGTGCATATACAGAGGGTGCCAAAAAATATATATGCAATTTAAGGAAGGAAAACTGCATTAAAATTGTAATACTCAATATATACCGATAGCCAAAGATGAATACAGGTCACGGTTGACTCCTGCAATTACAAGAGGTGCTCAAAGTGGTTGCCATCAGCGTTCAGACACTTCTGATTACGGCAAACTACTGCTTGAGCAACGCTGACCAAAGTGTCCACTTGAATACATTTTTTTAGCACCCCTGGTATGTCGATTACACATAGTAAGAGAATCTGATCAGACTCAGAAACTTTTTCAGCCTTATCCATTCTGTAGCAGTATTATTCAAATTTAAGAGTAATTGTATAGTGTATCTTTTGGGGACATCAGTCCTATCTATCTCCCATGACTGAAGGTGGTTGAAAAGAGACCCAGGCTATAGAGATGGCATTGTGGGAGGCTGTCTGTCACCCAAAGCTGAAGAGAATTCCAAAATCAATGGAGTAAGAAGTTCTGAGAGTTCATCTGTTTTATGACATATTAGTCATACATGTAAAAAAATCAAATAAAAAACTTTTAATGTAACAGAAATGAAGAGTGCATTGTTTATAAAGAAATGGCAATAAGTAACAGAATTATTTTTTTAATTTTTTTATTTTTTAGCTGAGCCATCCTGCCACCTGTTGGCAGCTCAGCAGCAGCTCAGCTCGGGCCAGGACTCAAACTGCCATTGCTCAGGGCTCACACTCTTGAGTGAGCTCTTAACCAACTGAGCCACTTGGCTGGCCCCTAGTAACAGAATTCTTATCAGCAGTAATAGATACAGTAGTGAGTGGAATAATATCTCTAAGTGACTTGAAAAAAAAATATATCTCCCAAGCCAGACAGGCACCCTAGCTTAATCATCATTGAAGATTGCTAATAAAATAAAGCTGTTTTTATATATTATAATCTATATGAGCTTACTGCCCCTAGATCATGACTAAGAGAAAATGTAGTATATGTAATTTAGAATGAAACTGAGCTCAGAGAAGGCACAGAAGCAAGAAGCAATTATGAGGAAAACAAAAAAACGATCACTATAATATGTGGTGAATCAGCAGATATCGACTATAACATATTTACCTACGAGAGACAGAATAAAATTTCAGACAACTGTATTACACATGTTTAATTGAGGATATTTAGAGGTAAGCTGTATTGATTTAACTTAACTGCCTTAATTAGAATGAGGGAAGAGATCATGATTAACTTCAAATTCTCTTAGAAAAGTATAAATGTATGTGTAATAGTTGGATTGGCTCCCTTTCTTAAAATCCCCTACCATATAAATGTGTAGCTAGGGTTCTGAAAGGAAGTAGCTTGGGCCAAAAAAAGCTGGAATAAAATGATGTGATGCAAGAGCTGTAAAGAGGGCAATGGTTTTAAAATCACAAATAAGAAATAAATGTTAATCGTATGTATATGTTGATATTTGTGGAATATCAAAGTTATTACTGTATTATTTTGTCTTTTCTAATCCTTAACTAAACAGTTAAGCCTTTCATAACTAGCTTAGAATTACAAATCTCTATCACTCTTCTGGATTTAGAAAACTAAATATATAATTGTATTCCATAAAGCAATTACAAGATATATAGCATTCACATTTAAGTTGCAAAGAGTAAACAAAGAAAGAAAAAAGCATTTTTTTTCCTTGTAATCCTTTTCTACCATGAATGTTTTAATATTACATTACTTCTGGAGGTAGGGTAGAGTTAGGGTAAACACACTAGCAATGACGTTCCTGTAGCCTATGAGAAGATTACAATGTTCAGACATAGGAGGCAGAGAGAGGACCCAGAGCTATGGGAACAGTACTTCAGAAAGAAAGGGGCCAAAACCAAAAAGAACATGCAAGACAACAGTGCCTGAAAAAAAATTTCACACATGAAGCCAAAGCCAGAAACATTAAAAAAAGAAAAAAAAAGAGAAAGAAAACAAAAAAGAAACTCCTTATGAAGTGTTTCTGGACTCCCATTTATACCAATGAAGAATGAAAACAAACAAACAAAAAAAACAACTTTTTTTTTTCACCATTCTTCAGTTTAATTGGTATAGAACCTGTGTATAAGTAGTTGCTCTATTCCTAAGTCCCCTGCACAATTCTACTAACAGGAATGCTAAAATCCTGTTTCCATTATGACCTTTAACAACTCTCATCTGGTGCTTGTAATTAATTATTTATTGCAATGAAAGTTGGGATTCCCAAAGAAATAAAACATTTATTTGTGACCTGGGTGGCATGCAAACATTAACCTTTAAGTATATCTCATCTATTCTGGTCCCTTTTTTGGCAGTGACGGAACTTAGTATGGAAAGTTCAAGATCTTATGCTTAAATCTTGTACATTAAGAAGTCCTATGTTGTGACACAATCTCCCAAAGCTTATGCTACTTTCTAGGACTATTTTGGATATTTTTAAATCTGCTGCCATAACTCTGTCTTCTGATTTATTGATTAACACAAAAATTGTTATGGCATTTTTGTTGTCCATACAAATAAGAGAAAGCCTAGCACTGATAAATAAAATACACAATTTCATGAAAGAGTGAGAAAGTTTCTGACAGAAATGGTTTGAAAGGGCTTCTCATCTTAGATGCTGACTTTAGTTGGACACTCAATTAAAAGTGGGTGTGGTTTCTGCACAAAGGACAGGAGCACGCGAGCATGAGGCTCTATCTTTACTGTATACAAAAGAAGGTAGAAACTGGGGGGAAATTAAGACATAGCACATTTTAAATGGCATAATATGAGTATTTTTACAGAGTATATAAATTTGGTAAAAAATATTTTTCCATAGGGCAAAAAAAAATAGTGAATACATTCACAGTAAGAATCAAGAGAAGAAAAAGAAAGGAAAAAAGAGAGAAAGCAGTTAGTAACATATAATAGAAAAAGGAAGGTCAGAAAAATTCAAATATTGAACAAAAAATGGGAAGAAATCAAAACCTGGATAAAGATTATGAGCTCAGTTACTTATAACAAAACACCCACAAAATGATTCATAAGTTAAAAAAAAATACTGTTATATCTAGAACCATTGTCTCTGTATTGTACTGTTCCACAGAAATTTAATAACTTGCTATTAATCTTGCAAACATCTGCCTGGTACCCTACTTAAGGTCTAATTTTTAATATTCTTTAGAATTTATTATTTTATTTTTGGCCTTTGGTATTTGACATTTATGAGTAAAGTTAAATTACAACTCTATGTTTCAGAACTTTCAGGATCTGTATTGGCTATCAAACTATTTCATAGACTTTGGAATGTTGTATCTGCTTGTCTAATGCATAATCAAATTTAGTCTGAATCCAATGACTCATTGTGGAAAATGAAGGATTGCAAAAGTGACTTATTCAGAATTTCGTGGATTTGAATTGCTACTAGGACACATGTCTATTTTTGAGGATGATGGAAATATATGTTACTAATGTCTAAATGTACATAACTAATTGCAAGTGTATTTATACACAAAATCAAATAGAAATATATGATAAAGACAAATGTACCAGATCATGAATGAGGACAAAAAAGCAAATTGATTTAGATTGCATACTCCATCTTACTAGCTTGGTGGCATTGGTAAGCAACTTACATGGTCTGGCCCCAGTTTCCTCATCTACAAAATGGGGGTAATATAGTTAAAGATTATTATTTGCAAAGTGCTTGGATAATACCTGGCACATGATAAGAAATTGCTAAACAAATTAACTGAAAATCACCATTATTTTGGAAAGGTATACTGCTATTTAACTGTAATATTTTATAGTAAATGATATATAATAATATATAAATATTCTTTACATATTTACATGTACAATTTGTAGTTGAACTAGACAATTTACTAGGTTCCCCCAGTATATTCATACTTCATTGCCTTAGCATTTCCATTACAATTTTCTTCACCTACTTTATGTCAAATTCTAAAAATTCTATCATGTTTATTTCAAGTGATATTTTATAATATTCTTCTGATATATTCCTCCTACTTGTTTTTTAAACGTACTAGAATTATATTTAACACTTTGTATTATAGTTTCTATATTTATTAATTTGTGTTTATCTATATATCTAAAATTCTCCTGTTCCATAAATAGTCTCCTCACATATTATACACTCTTAAGCTACTGAAAAGTGACTAATGCATAATATTTACTCTTTAACTGCCTACAACTTAAATGTGGAGCCCACAGTGGTGTTCCATAAATATACATTGTATTGAGGAGAAAAAGAAAACTATATTTCATCCTAGCTACAGTGCATTGCCCAGAGGGATAATTATCCATGGTAAAATGAGTGAATCTCTACAGCTATTTACTTCACAGCATAGTGAGCAGATCTGCTGTTGAAGCTGGGATCGCAGGTCAAGCCTCGCTCCTCGGACACTGGTGACCTTCCGTTTGGGGCAGACATTTAAACCAGGAATTGTTTTCTCCATGGTATCAATAACACACACACGGTCCCTGTTTACCAGAGGTCAAACTTGTTACTTTGTTACTTGCTACTCTAATTTCTGTTACTCTGGAACAGAAAACGTATATACAGATATATTAGATTGCAATGATGACAAATACCACAGACACAACGAAGCAAAAGTTCGGGAAACAAAATTTGCTACCTCTGATGCACTTTTGTTTTTCTCCCCCCTATTTTTTTTAATACCAGTTCCATTTATATACTATTCTGTAATACCCCTTTTTTTTAAAACCTTACTTTAGTTTTTGAAATTGTGGTTTCTGAATGATTAAGTAGGCTTCACCATTCACTAACTGGTGCATCTGGCATTTTGTACAACTCTTCCCTGGAGGATGTCATCCTACGCCTGGGACATCACGCTAAGCTCCTCCACTCCCAAAGTGAACGTTCCGTATA
>NW_017731915.1:571084-576842 GCF_001890085.2 Hipposideros armiger | reverse complement strand
TTTTTAATATGTAAAAATTGTAGGAAGCAGAGAGAGGGAGACAACGGGGAGAGAGAATATGGCCACAGGTATTTATGTTTGGATAGGAGTGTGTGTGTGTGTGTGTGTGTGTGTGTGCATTTCTATAGAGAGGAAGGGGCTAAATGAGTGAGTCTGCAATCTGCGGACTATGTTCTCACTTATTTAAAGTTAATAATTGTGAGAGGTCCTGGCCTTTTGGAAATTTCCTCTAATGAGTTCCCTTTGCTGTCATGGCCATCAAATCACTTGATCATTTTCTACATCTGAAAACTTGAGATAAAAATAAAAACTTACCTCATAGGGATTGTGATGATTACATTACACAGCAAAGCCTTAAAAAAAGTAGCTAACACAAGGATATTATATAAAAGCTATTTATAGATTTTATTTTGGAATGGGTGGAAATCTACATGTAATTACCGATAATTTCTGATTACATTACTTCTCATTTATATTTGTGCTTATATATTTGTAAATCAACCTGCATTTAATTAAATGTAATGTCCAATGCCACAAATACTCAGTTTGGCTCTTTGAGTGTTTGCTTTTCAGGGAACTGATAGCTTCCATAGAATTAGAATGACTGATGACCTTAAATTTATATATGCATCTTTGCTTTTCATAACAAATAAGAGTCAAGCTGGTAAATGAATGTATGGATTGAATTTGAGGTTAAGGTAGAAAGTTTTGGACAGGTGCATTTTTGTAATCAGACAAATTGGAGACCTATGGCACTGAGAATATTTTCTGAAAAATAATCATTTAGTTAAGAAAATGGCTGTCTACTCAATCATTTAATACAGATATACTATATACCAATTATGTGTCAGGTATAGAGAAGGAGGAGGCCAGGCTGTTAGGACTTCATGGAGGCCCCTCTCCCCACCATGAATTTAGAAATGATTCTGTCTCCTCAAAATTAAACTGTGAGAATCAGTCACCAGGTTAGATGAGATTAAAATCAGTCAAAATCTTCTCAAAAATTGGCTGTGATTTCAGGCCAGAGTAAGGTTTGTGACAAAGATAGAACTCCCATGTCCCAAGCCCATTTTTATAAATTTATTATTATAATTTGATTTCTCTTATAATTTACCTATAGAGAAGTCATTTACTTTCCAGAGAAGTTGTCTTTGAATCTCTTTAGCATTGTAATATACATTTAGAAGTAATATATTGTCATTTTTTATCTACATCTGTGAGCATAATAATGTGTCTCTATTCCAAAAAGAAAGATCCAACATTTGTGGGCTAACGTATCAGATTTGGGAGCCTGGAGACATTTACACGATAGGTGAATTCAACAGCTGAATTCCAACCTGTTAAAAGTCCTGACAAACATACTGTTGGCCTCTGCAGTGACTCAGGTTTTGTAACAAGTGTGATGGTGTGCATGTGTCTATGGATATAATTTTCCATCTAAAATCTATACCATATGTTGCTGAGCTTCTCTACTTTGGAAATTTCACCTACCATTGAGAGTTTTTGCTATCTCTTTTTTATTTAGTTAATGAAACCAAAATTTAGTATGGTGCTATTTTATAACAGACGTTAACAAATTTGTCGAATGGGGAAATATAACATACACCATTTGGGGCAGCTGGTTGGCTCAGTTGGTTGGAGCATGGTGCTTATAACACCAAGGTTGCTGGTTCGATTCCCCACATGGGCCAGTGAGCTGCACCCTCCACAACTAGATTGAAATAACTACTTGACTTGGAGCTGATGGGTCCTGGAAAAACACACTGTTCCCCAATTTAAAAAATAAATAAATAGATAAAATTAGAAATAACATACACCATTTTATAAAAGTGCATATGTATACATGCACAAAGGTTACGCATCAGGATACTTATTTTGAGAACAACAGAAAATAGGTTGCTGAAACCTTATAAACCTACATTTCATAGCAAACAGTGGAACAGTAGAAACAACAGTCTTTAAAAGTCTTTAAAAATGTTGCTACTACTACTAAAAAATGTTCCTAAATTTTTAAAAGCTCACCGTCTGGGACTATGAAAAAGATCACAAAAATAAGAATATTTCTAGTCAGTTGCTTCTCTTTTCTACTGAATAATAAAGATATAATTACATTCTATAGAGGCTTGCTAAATGCTGTACATGTCATCTGTAGTTTGACAGAAACCTAAAACAAATGTAGGAATCTTCCTCTGAAAAACAAAACAAACAAACAAAAAAATAGAGAATATATTCTCTGCTGATGACTTCTTTATAGGGAAAATGACGTTTTTTAAGCAGTTAACTTTTATTGCCCTATTTCTGCAGTGATTTCTATTAACTATGCATACCTTATGGTTCAACTTAAAGAGTACCAAAGAATGCACATTAATAAGAACTCTGAACTTTTCTGTCTTTATTTCTGTTTTGCAACTAACGTACAATACAGGAATGGGGCACAGCCATAATCTCATCTTTTTCTCACATGATGAAATGTGAAATGTTAATCTTGGTCTGCTAAGTATGTCAAGAATAAGCATGTCAGTTTTTATGTAACTGAGAGTTCTACAGCCTTAGCAGAGATTCACTGCATTTCTTTTTAAAGTATTCTTGGCTATATTTATATGTAAAGGAATGAGTTTTCTTGTAGGCCTCACTATCTACATGGCATTAACAAAAGATTTTTTTCATGCATGTATCCTGTCATAAATATTACAAACAAATTTAATGAGAATTCACATAGCTGCAAAGCTTAGGAAAGGGCAATTTTAAAACCGTAGTTTGCAATTGGTATCTCTGACAACGTGCAAGAATAGAAGGGCAAATAACTATCTGTCAGCAATGAATTGCTTTATGATCAGATAGTTTAAAAGTTATTCTAAAGCTAGAAACACACATAGTTATGAGAAAAGCCAGNACTCATGAATCAAGACTTCAGAATTAACTATGTGCATAACACTCTAACATCTACAGTATTTTATATACCGCTTTTCACATGCATATTCTGTAGGTATTGTTGCACTGGAAATGAATTCTATTCCTAAATTTTACGATATAGGAAGATACTTTTTTTTTTTCTTCCTAAAAAAGGTGCTTCAATTGTCCTTCATACAAAAGTGAAGGGGATTGAACTCTCCTACTTCTATCCCATGGCTCCTGTCTCCAGCCAGGCTGTTATTTCAAACAAAAGTCTTTCTCATTATGATGAATTCACAAAGCCTGGCTGCCCCTGACCGAGAAGCCGCCAAAGGAGGGTAAATAGCTAAAGCTCTTTATGAAGAAAAGATAATTTCTCCCCGGGAGAGCTATGGGGCAGGGAAGTTGCTGGGCAGCAGCAGCCCTGCCCCGAATTTGTCCCAGGCTGTGCTCGCTTTGCCTCCAAGCCTCCCGCTGAGGGCGCAGACTCAGAAGAGGGTCAGAGCGTCCCTGTACCAGCGAGACATCCGGCGGGACCTGGTTCCTGTCCACAAATGAGCATCTATCTAATTAGTCTCACACAGGCCTGCCTTTCCTGTGCTGGGAAGGCGGAAAAAGTTAACAAATCATTTAAATGACACATGTTATATTAATTAAGATTAGATGCATTCAAAATTACCAATATTATGGAAGTTATAATTTTAGCTATTTTCCTAAAATGTATCAAGTTGCTATGATACGTCATAATATATCCTTTGCCCACATAGACACATCTAAACTGATAAATTAATTTTTACTTCATTTAATATAAAATGACATTTATAACAAAAACCAATAAAAGCTGTGCATGCAGAGAGAGAATTAGGCCAACAAATGTGACATATTTTACTAATGAGGTCAGTGTTTTGTATGTTTGCTAGTTTCATTATTCTAAGCTAAGTTTTTATTAAAAGGACAATTTAAAAAAACGGGAGGCTATTCAAAAATATCCTATTTATTTCATGTAGTTAAAATTTTAGCAAACGGTATGTTCAAAATTACCAAGTTTTCCGATTCAGAAGTTTATCGGTGATAATGGTATACTTATAAAAAGGCTGACAGTTACATATGTTCACAAACTATGTCAGACTCCTAACTTAAGAAATTCTTAAATTGAAATGCTGATTATCTGTATGAGAGCCCTTTATTCTCAACAAGTTTGGAAATAGCTAAATTCAATTTTACATTAGTACATTTTATTACCTCTATATGAGATTTTTGTCTTTTATCCCTTAATTACTCTTAGCAGTATTTGATAACTGTATTTACAATGAATAGCACAAGTCCTAGTTCAAAATCTATCTCTTTGTCATCAGCGAAAGTAAATATAACTCTTAGGATAAACCAGGTAAGTACTGCCCTGTTCTCAGAAAAAAGCAAAGAGGCAGTGAGTGACCCAGTTCCCTTTCACATTTTGCCTACCAGCAGTATTAAATCAAATGGAACACATTAAAAACATCACGGAAGGCAGACAATAGTTTCCCTCTGATTGCCTGCCTCAGCCTGGTAGCAGTGTGAAAGTTACAAAAGTCATTTGTATCAACTCATTACCATGTCACCTCATTCCGTGCCCCTGCTGGATAAGTGGCAATAAGCCCTGTGTTAGCGGATTCCACATTGTCACCATTAGAACAAACCCTAATAGCACCCAGCTGTTGAAGATTACCCCAGAGAGTTACTGAGTTTTGGGAGGGGCAGCTTGCTACTGATTTAGGGCATATTCTTTAGAATGGTCTGTAATTTATTCTAGAATGTAGATATAAAGCTAATTTTATGAAGAGCACTCAGGAATTATTTCCTTCGTGTAGGATACTATAACGTTCGCAGTAGAAGGCTCTTTCTGCACTTTAATTCAGGGTAACGATGTTGCATCTTATGGAGGCACTTAAATGAAGTTTAATGCCACAACCACTGCCAAAACCCCTGTGTAAATTCTGAGGACATTACATGAACTGAAAAACTGAATAGTGGAATGAATAGCTTTGATGTATGAAAAGTTTTCTTTCTTCTTTCAGTATGACAATGAACAAAGAATTAGCTCTCTGAAATTGTAAAGAAACCCATTTACTCTAGAAATGCATCTGTGGTCTGAGAGGCGAAGGAGACAGAAGCATTACAGAACAAGATGGAAACACTGTAGGACCTTCACGACATATCTAAGGACTGATCTGATCTTCTACAGTAAGACTTTCAGCTCTCTCTGCAGTCTGTTCACTGTGCAGAGTTTATGGCAAAGGTAGCCACCCTTTTAAGATGTATTTTTACTGTGTCAATGATTAAAGAGCTCATAATTTATCCTCATTCCTAACTATAGAGGTTTTATATCCATTCATTAAGTTGGTGAGAGAAAACTAAAGAAAACAAACTGTGTAGATCATTAAACTTGTCTTCAGGCTTACTTTCTTCTAAGTCGCTACTTATTTCATACGTAAGCACATAGATGTTCTCTTTGCTTGCATAGCACATGGAAGACTACAAACAAGGTTGCATGTGATTTGCACTGTGGTGTCCTGCTAGGAGTTCCCACATCCGCTGCAATGGTCAGGTAGCATCTGCCCTTCCCAGGTGTTTATAAGGGCAATGGTTATGGTTGTTTTTTTAATATGTAAAAATTGTAGGAAGCAGAGAGAGGGAGACAACGGGGAGAGAGAATATGGCCACAGGTATTTATGTTTGGATAGGAGTGTGTGTGTGTGTGTGTGTGTGTGTGTGCATTTCTATAGAGAGGAAGGGGCTAAATGAGTGAGTCTGCAATCTGCGGACTATGTTCTCACTTATTTAAAGTTAATAATTGTGAGAGGTCCTGGCCTTTTGGAAATTTCCTCTA
>NW_017731915.1:533112-566614 GCF_001890085.2 Hipposideros armiger | reverse complement strand
TATTTATTTATTTTTTTATGTTCTGTGGGTTTTCAATTCGGGCAGGACATGGCTGAGTGATGTCTGTGCTCCACGTGATAAATCAGTGGGCTCATTCACAGCTATATTCAGCTTCTCACTGGAGCTAGCTGGAAGGTTCTAGAAGACTTCCCCTCATGTGCCTGGTGCCTCAGTACACTTCCTCATGACCTCTATCTCACCATAGGGTTTAATTTAGTTTTCTTACAGCTTAGTAGCTGGATTTAAAGAGGGAGTTTTCCAAAAGGAAAAGCCTTAATGTGCAGGTGCTTATGAAGCCTTTGCTTTTCTCATGCATGCTAATGTACCACTAACCAAAGCAAACCATCTAACCAAAGTCAAAGTTGATGAGAGGGGACTTCAAAACGGTATGGGTTTTCAGAACCACAGTTCACTTTGAGCCCCTAACAAAAATGTTAGTCACAGTGTCTCAAAGCCAACTCAAATGAACCAGTTGAGAAGCTGAACATCCAACAGAGGGAGAGGTGTCAATGTTTCAGCATTTCAGAGTGTGGAAGGTTTGGGCGGATTGGATTTAGATAGAAGGAGGCAGAGCTTCCCTGGTTTATCAGAAAGGAAGGACGTAAAAATGGATGGAGATGTAGGTAAGCTTCTATCTTTAATCCTGGAAGACATTTTCATTAGATGGATTCAATTTTCTCTCCAAAGCAGGAGGCACAATTGTCAGGTAGTTGTGAGGGAGAAGAAAAGGGGATGGACTTTTCGGAAGAGAAAGGGCTTTGAAAAGGTCATGAAAATGAAGGGGATGAATTGGAGTGAGAAGCTCAGGTTGTCAGGCAGTGTTTCAGGACCATGAGAAGTTAATGATTGTAAAGTTTAGCCTTTTTGTATGAGTCAGTGCATTTTGCTAAAAAAATTTGACTCTTGATGAACTAAAGGTAATTAAAATAAAATTGAAGAAATAGTTGAGGAAATAAATGGGGAAATGTTTAAGGAAAATGTTATCCCTTGAACCTATAGAAACACCTTTTAAATGTTAAAGTTTAGAACACTTTACTGTTAAATCCTTATAACTTGGTGAGATAATAGTATTTCCATTTACTAAGGAGTCAGTTGAAGCCCCGAGAATTCCAAATTCTCTTGAATTACCAAAAGTTGCATGGTTGACAAGAGGCAAAAGTCACTCAGTGCTCTTCTCTACATCACAGCTACCTCCCAGTAATTCAGTCAAAAAAATCACTTAGTTGAACTCCTATTTGCATTATCAGACAGAAATAATGTAGCCTGAGTGACATGAGTGGGGTTCTCAGTGGTGATTATGGTAGTGGGGTAGTAGTGATCGGGTTTTAATGCCAACTTCACATTCATTAATTATTTGACTTTGGAAAAGCTATTTACCTCCGTTTGTCTTTGTTCCTTCATACTTTGAATTGGGATTATCATAGTACATAATGTGAGGATTTAATTTAATGAGATAATGTTGTAAGGTACTTAGCTTAGTGCCTGAACACATACTAAGCACAATAAATAATAGCAATATTGTAGTGATTATTGTTAGTAGCAGTGTTTAAAATGTATTCATCATTTTGAGAAGAATAAAGTCCTGAAAAATACAAAAGAATAACTGTTAACTTCTATACTTGGAGTAATGACAATTTTTCCATAATGATTTATAAAGCACCTATGACATATCTTATAGCCCTCTAATTTAACAAACAGCTGTTAGTACTTAATGAAATGAGATATTTATACACGATACGTGTTTGAGTCAATTTTGCTAGTTTGCCTTTCTCTGACTCCCTATGTGTTTAGGAATTCAAAATTGATTTGATATAACTGAAGCAGAAAATCATTAGTAAAGTATGTAAGTATATCTGGCAAACAATTTTCCATTCAGACGGGCACAAATGGAGAACTTATCCAGAAGTAATCAGTCCCTTGGTTCCTGAGCCTAGTAAAGACCACAGCTAACACAAAAAATAATTAGAGGCACTAAAACTCTCCAAGGCATTACAAAGAGAAATCTGAGTTAATTTGGAATTATTTTAAATTTTCGATTATCTACAAAACCAAAACACACACACACACACACACACACACACACACACACAATTTGATTAGTTGACTAGTTGGTGGATGTTTTATAAACTTATTCATATTATATATGCAGACTACACAGTACTGACATTATTGAATTTAAACTATATTTGTAATCATAATGATTACAAAGAAATATTTCCTCATTTTCAATATTCTTGTTTTGTTTTGTTTTCCCCTGATTATCTGTGATATAAGAAAGCCACCTTTGTACACAGAGAAGGTGACATTTGATTTGGGGTTGGGTTTGGAGAGGTATGTGTGAGAGAGTTGGCTCACGACCTGGAAAGAACAGCAAGCACTATGGTTATGAGAAAGGCAAGGACAGAATGTATTTAAATGATGAAACTTGAGACCTACATAACAGTGTATCTTAAGGCCATTCATTTTAAATAAGACTTTAAAAGTCTGGTAATATCTGCATCTCTGTATCTGAACTTATGCCACTTAGATATGTGCAGTCTTTAAAGATCAGAGTTATTAATTCAGAACGAAAATAAGTAGCCATTACAATTGATTTTAAAGGAAATCATTACTGATTAGTCATAATTTCCTGTGGCAGAATCTGACTCGAGCAGATTTACACTAGGGAACTGTGGTTTGTTGGAACCACTGAATTATATCCAATGGGATTTCAAATTAATATTTAATTATATAGTTTGTACAATTGATATGAAAAGACAAAATGATCATACCATAGCAGTAGCAAATATAGAAAAAAACAAACAAAAAAACCCCACAAAACCATCTCATTAATTGCTTTTTACATTGTACAAAAATACCAAGGGAAAATATCAAAACTGACATAACACATGTTGCTTATTTGGTAAAAAAATAAACAGCAACATATTGAAAGCAGCCTAAAGTTATGGGATATACTTTTGGGTGCCCGAGTAATTTCCAAACCACAGTGTTGGAAAGCATGGTGGCCTCCCACCCCAAGGCACTTGCGAGCTTTGGAGGAGGATTACAAGAGCAGCCGCTGTGGCTACCTGGCTTTGAATCTCAGCCCCACCACGTACCAGCTGTTCCGCTGGCTAAGTCTAAACTTTGTTCTTTGCAAACGGAAGAAAATAATATTACCTTTGTTTATAGAGTTATTGTAAATATTTAATAGCAAGAATAAGAATTGCCATTAAATTTAATATATGCAAATTTTAGAGTCAGGCATTACTTTAAATGCCTTACATACATGAGTTTATATGATCTGCTTCAGGATCATGTGAATTAGGCGTCATTATTATCACCGTTTCAAAGATGAAAAACTGAAATGGAAACAGCATAAGTCACCCAGCACGTAACACGTGGGAGGCACTTCACAGAGCGCCTGGTGACGCACCCACCTTTACAGGAGCCTGTTATTTTTTTGTTATTTTTTTTTCCTGCGTTTTTTTTACTGTCTGCTAAATTTTCTTTGTGGCCGTCATTGGAACTGGCAGCAAAATGGCTTCCCCGTATAATGATAACTTTGAAGTTTTCCCTCTTTGCAAAAAGACCTCAAGCCCTCCTTCCCAACATGTAAAATAGAGTGAATCAGCTGTAACAACAAAAGCTTTAATTATATATCATCCAGAAACGTGTGTAACACTTGTTTATTGAGCACCAACTGTATGACAGTTAGAAGTTAAAACCACTTAAACATCTGAATGCTCAATGTCTGATGGCCAGGATCACAGAAACTTTGAGGCAGCATCTCTGTTAGAATCCCATGACTGATGTCTGCCATTCCGGGTTGGAAGTGAATAGTTGCTCAGGAGCAGAGAGAACTCAGTGGCATATTTATGCTTCATAACATCGAGTATGCAGATAAGATACACATTTGCATGTTCTTTGATATTTTTCTGTGTTACTCTTCGATGGATAACTGGGGTCAGTGCCTCTTACAAGCTGTTGCTTCTAGATTTGACATCAGAGATCCTAGGTTTTAAAATCTCTGTCCCTCCTCAAACACATCCCATCCAACCCCATCTCCAGGTTTTATGACTCAAATACACTGTTTAATTTCCATAAGTCTCATTTTGGTAACGTTATAGATGGCGATAATAATATTTAACTTACAGGGTGAGCAAAAACTTAAGGAAATATATTTAAAGTACTTCCTATACTGCCCAACATAGAGTGAAATGCAGTAAATGGCAGCAATCACTATTATTAGTAGAGGATGGAAGAGAAGAGTAAAAAAATAAAAATTCTCCTCCTATTCTCCGGGATTACTTATCTAAAGGAACTCAACATGACCCATATTGTATGTTTTAATAAGACAGTCACTTGTCCCATACATATTAAAAAGTATAGTGGTGTGACACACATTTATACAAGAAACAAAAGAAGTATTCAGCTTACTAAGTAACTAATACTTGGAATATCATCAGATCTTAAAGACCTAATGTTTAAATAGTTACAAATCTAGGTAATGGAGGCATTTTATATCAAATAAATGGAACAGTGTTTTCAAGATATTTTCATTTTGTTGTATTTTATAATTTAGCATTTAAAATATCAGGACTTTTGATGTTTTTTTTTAAAACAACAGAATTAGTTTTAGCCCACATTTATAGGATTGGAAGCTTCTTTCTTGTTTTTCAGTTTTTTGACAGAGTTGTGGTTCTCAGTGTTTTTTAAAGAAATCGCATACACAGAGATCATGAACATATTAGTAAGCCACGCGGGGGTAAGCTGAGCAGGTTGCTTTTGCCAGAACTACCGACTGGGCAGTTAGATGGCCTCTGACCCTACTTAGTGTCCAAGGCTTGAGGTTATCAATATGTTTGGATAAATGAGACCTATTCATAGCGTATCTGTGAGCTATGCCACACCAGCCAGCATGGCATTCACATGAGCTGTAGCACACAGCTGGTAAATTACATTTAAGAACCATCGAGTCTACACATTGCCTGTTTGTAAGCAGATATTAATGAACCAAATATCTTTATCGCAGTTAAATATAATACCTACCTTTTCAAAGGCCATTTATATTTAGATCCATTGTTTTATTTGGTGCTTGATACAATGTGGAGAAGTATGCCAATACACGTGTAGCAGTGTTACACTACGATTTCCGGGTGATTCTGGTAATAACTGTGCAGGGCTGATAGTTCACTCTCCCTGCAAGCTAACAAGATAGCTTGCCACAGTTTCATGGATATAGGGGGCAGATTTGTGAGTCAGAGGTAAAATACTTTATTATTTTACACACAAGGACCACAAGTAATTGTCTATTTATATCAATTCCCCTTTTTGCCACAGTCCCATAGGGGCATGTGTATGGACCCAGCTGGATGCCATAAACCCAAAGAGGGGCTCTAAGCTTAGTAACCCAGGTTTTTGTTACTGGGTAGGGAACATTCCTGTCGTTTTTTCCTGTCTTCAAAGGTTAGTTACTACAAAAATATCCTTAGGATACAGACTGAAAAACAAGTGAAAAAATAAAACAAAACAAAAAAGGCCAGTTGCTCTCTCTGCTGGCATGATACACAAAAATGATGGAGACCCATGGAGCAGTATCTCCCAGCGGGTACCTGGAGTGTCAAGAAGGTTACTCTGTTTGATATCATGGTCAATACCATTCTAAGTCTGCACTTACGTCAAATATCACAAATTCAAATGCCCAGCTAGGAAAGTTACAAAAAGTATAAATCAACCTGTAAGTGGAATAACAGAGAGCTGGTATTTATCTTTTAAAAGTTATATAATATTGTGTGATATACGAGGTCGGACAATTAAGTTTGTGAACTCATCCTAGAAAACGTGCTACATACCTCATTGCTGAATATCATACTACAGTCACCTTTGAATTACTCCCCTTGGGAGCTATGCACCCATACCAGCACCTAGTCCACCCTTCAAAGCAATTTTGGAACTCTTTTTCTGGGATGGCCATCAGAGCTATTGTCATATTACCCTTGATGTCCTGAATGGCATCAAAATGTCTTCCTTTCAATATTTCCTTTATCTTTGGGTAAAGAAAGAAGGCATTGGGGGACAGATCAGGTGAGTAGGGAGAGTGTTCCAATACAGTTATTTGTTTACTGGCTAAAAACTCCCTCACGGACAGTGCTGTGTGAACTGGTGCATTGTTGTGATGCAAGAGCCATGAATTGTTGGTGAAAAGTTCAGGTCGTCTAACTTTTTCATGCAGCCTTTTCAGCACTTCCAAATAGTAAACTTGATTAACTGTTTGTCCAGTTGGGACAAATTCATAATGAATAATCCCTCTGATATCAAAAAAGTTTAGCAACATCATTGCAACAAGTTCACCAACTTAATTGTCTGACCTCGTAGAAATCTTAGCTCATTTCAAAATAACTCTAGGAGGGAGAACTATTCTATTTTCTCCATCTAACAGAAACTGAAGCCTAGAGAGGGTAACTAGTATCGGAACACATATCTAATAAGTAGTAAAGCCAGGTTTCGAACCCTGTCATTTGGACCCCAGTTTCATTGGTTTTAACTGTAATTCTGTGTCTATATAGCAGGGACTGTGGCAAAGTAATGAATACATATCTGCTTAAAATCACTCCCCCCCTGCCCTCATTCCTTTTCTCTTTTCTTCTTCCTTTTTTAAAAACTATATTTGGAAAAACAATGTTTATTTTTCTGAGGTATCTCATTGCAATTCCTGATTTAATCAAATATATGTTTTAATGGTGAAAGTAATACACAAAACCCAGATGCTAACTTCTTTTATCATGATGGAAAATGACTGGCTGTTTTGAGTTATGTCTGACTGGTATGTATGTGTGTGGAAGGGAGATATTGCAAATAAGGGAATTGCTCAGGTTGTATGCAAGTTGGGTTTTCTGAAAACATAAAACAAGATATTTCGTCTTCAAAGCCTCCAGGATAAGGCAGAATGTACTTATTTGAATCAAGCACCTCAATGGAATGCCTTTTTCTGTAACAAATATGGAATACAGGAGAAAAACCAATTAATACTCAGTCATATTTCTTTTAACTCATCGGTAAAGTGTAGAGGAAGGAGAAAGAAATGCAGCAAAAAAGATTTCCAATCTCAACCACATTTTGTGTGGCCTCCATACATCTCATAAGCTCTGCTCCTAGCCAAGCAAATGATCTAATATTAATATCTGCCATACAGAAAGGCAATCTTGTCTTTTAACGATGACCTTTCTAGCTCTAGAGTTCAATTCTTCCTTCACACATTAAGACAGTGTCAAAAAATTATAATGACTAATGCAAGGTTGAATATTAGCACTTCTTGTTAAATCCAAGTTTCCGATGTAGTTTCATTCTCATATTATAGCAGTTCCCTTCAGTCACAAAGGAAAGAAAAAAGATCCAGATTTTAGTGGTTTAAAAAATTAAAGTGATCTGATACTCTCCGTGGGAACATATATTCCACTATATAAAACTTTATTCTTAATATATTACATTGGTTTCTAGTAAAAAAATCACATGTGCCATTTGGTCTGAATGATGTATTACAAAATTAACTTTTTTTTGCTATTGGCCAAATAAAAATAAATTTCATCAAACTGGCTGCTGAGAAAATAAATACACACATACATACATACATACATCTCATCCAGGACAAGTGTCTCCTTTTCCACCTTTAGATAGACCAAAAAAACCTCTGGGAAGGCATGGAGTCTGATTAAAACATAGCTCAGATTTGGTGTTTAGATTTCTTAAGCTAAATGATTTGCCCCATCCCTATCTACCACATTGAGGGGTGCCTTCGTGTTCTCTTTTCTATGTCTGTTACTAAAATTAATGCTTAGGGATAGTTTCATTGAATTAGAAAGGTTTATAGATGGAATGAGACATGAATTACCTCTTCTCTCCTAACCCCAGCCTTATAATTTTATAGTAGCTGGAATTAAAATAATATTCAAGATAAGAGGAGCAAACATTTCAGTTCCTACCTCACCATCAATGTAGTCTTCGCTATCTGGCACACATCACATGTGGAGAACTTAGCTGGATTTATAGCACTTAAAGTTTTCCATAAATTTTGTAGCAAAATAAATGATACTTTTACAGAAACAATAATCATGAGTGAATAGAAACGGAACTTTCTTGGAGAGGGAAATGTAGAGCTTTATAGGCTCCTAAATTACAATATGGGCTTTTAGTCTCCTAGAAGTCTGAGTAATAACAGCGTAGGTGGGTATCACTGCTTTGAGTCCATTTGTCATAATAGACATATCTTTGAAAATAGCACATATTCAAAATGCCTAGCAAGCTGGATTCTGCAAGGTTGAAGGAACCCAGACTATGGTTCTCTGTCTTTTTTAGAGCTATAGGCTGGTGGGAGAGTGGGGTTAGGATTTACAGCTGGTGCCTATATTTTAATACCTATATTCATGAAAGGAAATTTCTTGCTAAGCTGCATTAACATATTTCTGATTTTTTTGTTAACTGAATGTCAGAGTAGGCTATAGCTTCTCATATTTATCTTTAAAAGTGTGAAAAATCTAAGATAAATGGGAAAGGCCAGATGGTTCCAAAAATAGAAAAGAATACATTTCTTGTAGAAATTTTAAAAGTTATTATGATTAACATTTTAAATTATCTCTATGACTACTATAATTAGAAAGCAACCATTGTAAAAAACAACAACAACAACAAGAAAAACCCTGTGGTGATAAATGTAAAGTGGACATAACAAATACATGAAATTATTATTTTCAATTTTAAAATTCCAACAGGATTTGTTCTATCTATTTTATTTATTTTTCAATTACAGTTGACATTTAATATTATATTAGTTTCAGGTGTGCAGCATAATAATTAGGCATTTATGCAACTTACGAAGTGATCCCCTCGATAAGGCTAGTACCCACTTAGTACCATACATAGTTATTACAATATTGTTGACTATATTCTCTATGCTGTATTTTATATCCCCGTGACTATTTTATAACTGCCAGTTTGTACTTCTTAATTTCTTCGCTTTTTTCACCCAGCTCCCTACCTCCATCTTATCTGGCAACTATCAGTTTGTTCTCTGTATCTATGCATTTGTTATTTTTTTTTCTTTTCAGTTACAGTTGACATTCAATATTATTTATATAAGTATCAGGTGTACAGCATAGTGGTTACACATTTATATAATTCATGCAGTGATCCCCCCCACCCCCACCCCCAGTTAGTCTAGTACCAATTGGCACTGTACATAGTAGTTGCAATATTATTGACTATTGGGTCATCAGGAAAGTCATGACGTATTTTTCTGTTTTTCAGTGCAAAAATGCATCATGACTTTCCCGACGACCCAATATATTCCCTATGCTGTGCTTCATATCCCCATGACTATTTTGTAACTATTAACTTGTATTTCTTAATCCCTTCACTTTTTTCACCCGGCTTTCCAACCTTTCTCCCCTCTGGCAACTACCACTTTCTTCTCTGTATCTAGGAGTCCTTTTGTATTTTGTTTGTTCAATTTATTTTGTTTTTTAGACTCCACATATAAGTGAAATTACATGATATTTGTCTTTCTCTCTCTGACTTATTTCACTTAGAATAATGCCCTCTAGGTCCGTGTGTGTTATGCTGAGTAACGTTCCATTGTATATATGTACTACAATTTCTTTATCCAATAGTCTATCAATGGACAGTTAGATTGCTTTCATATCTTGACTATTGTACATGAAATGTCCTTCTTTGCCTCTTGTTATAGCCTTTGTTTTAAAGTCTTTTGTCTGACATAAGTATTGCTACTTCAGCTTCTTTTTTTTTTCATTTTTTAAAAATTTCCATTTGCATGAAATATCTGTTTTCATCCCTTTACTTTTAGTGTGTGTCTGTCTCAATCTGAAGTGTTTCTCTTGTAGGCAGCACATGTAGGGTCTTATTTTCATCTCCTTTCAGCCCTCCTATGTCTTTTGATAGGGCCATTTACTCTACTTACATTTAAAGTAATTATTGATAGTTATGCAGCTATTGACACTTTATTACTTATAGTTTAGATCTTTAAAAAAATTTTTTTCTTCTTAAAGAAATCTAATATTTGTTGTAATACTGATTTGGTGGTAAAGAACTCTTTTAGCTTTTTCTTTTATAGGAAGCTCCTTATCTCTTCTTCAATTGTAAATGACAGCCTTGCTAGGTAGAGTAATCTTGGTTGTAGGTCCCTGCTTTTCATCACTGAATATTTCCTGCCAATCCCTTCTGGCCTGCAAAGTTTCTGTTGAGAAATCAGCTGACAGTCTTATGGGAGCTCCCTTGTAGGTAAATAACTGCTTTTCTCTTGCTGCTTTTAGGATTATCCCTTTGTCTTTAACCTTTGCCATTTTAATTATAATATGTCGTGGTGTTGGCCTCTTTGGATTCATGTTTGGGACTCTCTGTGCTTTCTGGACTTGAATGTCTATTCCCTTTGCCAGGTTAAGGAAGTTTTCCATCGTTATTTCTTTGAATAGGTTTTCAATCTCTTGCTCTCTTTCTTCTTCTGATGTCCTTATGATGTGAATGTTGTTACGCTTGATGCGGTCAACAGGATTTGTTTTACAGTGTGCATAAAATAAGTGATGCCATTGTGAAAAGCACTAAGGTACTAATTAAAAACCTACATATGTGGAACTAATAAATGCTAAGTTTGAAAGCTTTCAATTTCCTTATCTTTGTCAGGCATCATCGTAATCTTTTTCCTGCCAAACGTCAGCAAGGGGACTTAATAGGAGGAAAGTAAAGAAGTAGAGGCAAATCCAAGAGGAAGGAATGATGGAAAGGCATTTTCAAAATAGTGAAAATTAATTATGAGTACATTTATTTGCTAAAGAAGTTTAAATGTTAGTATTGTCTACAATAGTTTGTTTGTTTGTTTGTTTGTTTATTTATGTAATATTCCTTGTAAGTGTCTAAATTCACCAACTTTATGTCTTCCCTTCAGCCTACCAAGAAGAGGACTTCAGATACCTAGTCATATAAGGTCCCCTCATGGAGGGACTATATAATGTGACTACAAACTAATGAGTGAGACATTTCCATAGAAATACAGAAAAAGAGACCGGTTTTTAAAATTAGGCATTGGGAATTCATAGTGACACTTCACTCCAGTCCATGACACTAGGTTCGGTTGTGTGTTTCCACTGCTGTAGATCTGTTAGAAGACTCATGAGACCTCTGCAGGCCTCCTCCTGGGTAGATTTCCTATGTGACAGCCTATGGAGTTAAATATATCTCTAATGCCTTCTCAATGCAGGGTTTTCTTGCAGTCAGGGAGAAATTCCTAGATTCTTCCTTCTATGGCGGTACAGGAAGCCTGCATAGGAGAAAGGATATAAGGACTTCTTTGAATTCTGAGTAAGAAGGCTTTGGATCATTTGCATGCTGATGAAGAAGGAACATTTTGAGACATCCTGTTGAATCTGCTTGGATTTTTTCAAGAGCAATCATTTGGACTTGTGGCTCTGCTAATTGAAAGGTGAAACAATATAAGAATCCCAAAGTAAAGTACAACATACTGGTTTCCACCACACAACAGAGAAACTATCATTTCATTCCATACTTCACAGATATACAGGCTTGACGATTGAAGGATAGTGCTGGGAATACATATCTTCTCTTAAATACAGTCTTCCTGGAAATCATACCTTTCCCTGGCAGTCACTAAACTTGAATTTCATTTTATGAGTGCCTGACAAACACAAAAATTTCTTTTTTTGTGTTTATTTACTAAAGAATGTGTTCAGAAATCACTCATTACTAAAGCTTAATTATACAGTTCATACATTTCTGACATAAAGGAAGTGAAAAGAAAACACAAGTCAAACCCATGGAAATAAAGAGCCACCTTTTGTAATCAGGGAATAAAACTGGACGCATGCAGAAGAATAATGGGCCCTGCATGAAAAAGGAAGAGATTTATCTTCAAGGATGAAGAAGACTCTTCATAATGATTATCTTTATGTTTTTAAAAATGATTAGCTGACATTGCAGATACAAATGCCTGTAGTTGCTAAACATTAGTTTAAATATATCTAAATAGTGTTACTAAATTTTATTTTGAAATATGAGTTGTATTAAGTTTATTTTACCATGGAAAATCACTTTTTCATCTCAAATATGTATATTATTTTAGTCAATCTGCTTAACGGCTCCAGGATTACTAGCGCATACAATGAAGTACTTTAGCTGGTCTAGGTACATTTCACAGAATGTTTTAAAGGGTAACGTTTTCGTTTCTTTTGTTATAATCTATACATGATCCCAAGTGCATTATCCTAAAAAGAGTTCCTCCCTCTTTTAGGCTTCCCTGTGCATCTAGTAGAGCTTTAAGTATTCAGATGTTAAAATAATTCACTTGCCAAGTACAGCAAAGGAACCTAGCATTCCATGACCCATACCCACCCCATACCCCTGACTCAGAGTCTATGAGTAACAACCAATAACGACATAAAACAAAATCTTTACTTCTTTTCTTTCATTATCATCTATCATTGCTAACTACAAAACATTGGCTTCTATTAAGCCTGCCACAGAAGCTTTTATCTCTGCTCTCTGACTCATAACAGCACACGCTGCTGAGATATGCTACGGGGCCTTTATGTGGCGGTTCACACTGCAGAGCATTGTGCATCATTTTGGGAGCAGTGGCTCAGGATCCAGGTGGGGCAATCAGTTATCAACAAACGCATGAGACACATCAAAGCCTTAAAATTTATCCTGCTGTTACAGCAATCTCTATCTTTAGGACATCTACTCACTTAGAAAAAAATATGACAGGCAAAGGCTAGTTTTGTTTATTTCAAATCTGAAGAAGGTTGTCTATGATAATGTGAGTAGGGAATTCAGAAAGAAAAGATGTTGCTTGTTTATCCATTTCTAGGTGCTGAAATTTCCTTAGTATTATGTTGCCCGATAATATCAAAACTAGGGTTTTGTTGCACCTTTTTACCTTACTAAATGTGTTTAAAATATTTTACTTGCTTAGAGCCTCTCTAGGAAATAGGAAAATATGATTATTTCCATTTTACAAAATCAAACATTGATTTCCAGAGAGCTTATGTATTTAAGAGTTCAGCACAGCCTTTTTGATTTTCTGGACATACTTTCAAAATTCATAAGAATCCCAAAACTAATTTTACAGACTTAGCTTCTAGGAACTGCTGTGTTTGTTTTATGTTCTATAATACTGCACTAAGCTAAAAAGTAGTGTGTTATAATATCTACATAAACTATAAATTTCTCCCTTATTCTGAAAACAAAGTTTACAGACTTGTATATTACATTTCAGTTCATCTTGGATACTCATAGAATAAAAACATTATATGTTATTAATTGTTGAACAGCAACTGCTGAAATATATATTCCAAATAAATGCTATTTTCATACATATATATATATATATATATATATATATATAATCCCTTTTAATAGTCAAACCCTTATGAACAAATACAATCTGATATTCACTGAGGCCTAGTGATCATACTGGAATAGAGTGAATTTGCAATTCAGTGTATGCATTTTCTTTTCATTTTTTTCAAGTTGAAACACAATTATTATAGGTTAACAATCACAACAGTCACTCAGACTCATTCTCTGTCCTAAGCATTAAGAGAGGCAGGTCTTGGTATACAACTCTCCCTGTAATATACCAACTCTAGTATTTCATTTTGTTCATTATGTTGATAATCATAATATTTGCCGAAACTGAAAATCATATGAACCATTTCTAAGTTGTCACTTTGTCTCAATACTTTACATGCCTGAGATTATTTAATCATCATGACAACCATGTAAGGTAGGTACTATTTATATTTCTCTGAAACAAATGAAGAAATAGAGACAAAAAGTGGTTAGATAAAACCTCCCTGTTACAAAGCTAGTAGGTAAAAAGTCAGGTGAACCAGACCCAGGTTTATTGGTAAGACTGCACATATCAGAAACAAAATGATATTCTGCACCCCGATTTTCAATTTCACAACTAATACAATATCCTAGAATAAAACTGTTTAATATTTAGATGTCACAATTGACAGTGTGTTTTCTCCATTCTCAGGAGGAAAGCACATACAATCGAAGAATGCTGATGTGCTAATTGATGTAGGGAGAGCTAACAGCTCCAAACTCCTTGAAACTCATTCAATGGTAAGGCATCTAGGTAGTTTTTAAAAGACTTTCATTCAGTTGATTTCAACCATAATTTTGAAGGAAGTCAAAATATTCAGTAGGTACATTATACAGATGGTCATATGAGGAGCAAAAACGTTAGATGCCATTCCCAAAGTATAAGAGCAAAATTAAGAGTAGGTCATTTTTGTTTAACACCCACCTTCTCTATGGATAAAATTGTTTGTTGTAACAAAATTAAATGAATGTATAAACGTAGCCAAAGAAATGCAAGCAATGTAAATTTTTATTCCTGAATTTGTATATTTAATAGAGTCAATAACCTTAAGTAAAAGTTTTTTAAAAATATAAAGGTTATGATACAAAAGAAGAAGTAATCAAACATAACTTCAATTACATTAATTTCATTTTAAAGGAGGAATATACCTTACTTTGTGCCTTTTACCATTTAAAATATTAAACATGAATACAAATTCCAAATTGCCACACTTAATAAAAGGATTAAAGTACCTTATATTCTATTAATTCAAGCTCACAATCCCTGTATTTATTTTTAGACAGCTGAAGTACCATAGGAGCTGGAGACATGCTGTGTACTCAGAGTGAACTCGAATGATTCTCAATTATTGCAAACTTATGAAATAAATGCCTGTAGCTGATTACTGGTGTGTTGAGGATGACTACATAAATGGGAATTCTAAAAATTAATTTCCTTCTAGAATTCAAAGTTTATTAAAGGGTAATAAACATTACTAATTTGAGGTCACATGCATATTATTAGAACTCAACAGTAACCACAGCAATTACTTACAACATAGGTCATTAGAAAATTTTCCCAAGGGGAATTCTATCATTAATTTGTTTAGAGTTGGAATAACATGATAATAAAAAGTATATAGACATTTATTTGGTTTAATGATTGTCTTAAAATTATCTACAGAGTCTGTACCCACTTACGGCCTGGATCTGGGGAGATGGCTCCCATCACCCTACCACTCTTGGTAGGCAAGTGCTTGTATCTACATGTAATTATTCAAAAGTATTTAATTAATATTTATGTGTCAGGCAATAATATGAAATCTGGGGACATGGTGTTAAAATATTTCCTGTGAGGGACTTTCTGAGGAATTGCTTTTTAAATTTAGATCTGAATGATAGGTCATGGAAAGACAGGGGAAAAAGAAGTCACAGAAAAAATAAACCATATGTGCAAAAGCCTTGAGCTTGGGTACCTAGAAATTTAAAAAATGATAAAGTCATGCTAACGTATTTATATTTCATTTTAAAGTGCAATGGGAAGCTATTGAAGATTTTTTTTTAATTTAAAAAGAGCTCTGTTGTGATATTATTTAAAATTTTAGCTAACTTAGAGAAGAAAATTTTGTGGAGCAAGTGAGACAACAGATCTGGGGAGCTGAGCTTTTGATTTCTTACATAAATATATTTTTCATGCACAGAATGTAAATGGAAGGGCAATTAAATAGGATAATAAAACAAAATTATAAATAACTAGCAAATAACTTAAAATATCTAAGTGACATTTAATAGATTTTGAGAATAAAAACAACAGCACATGTCTTAAAACTAATATTTTTAACTTTTTACTTTATCAAAAGTCTTTATATATTCATATTTCTAATATTATATTTGATGTTCATTTGAAAAAATGCTAACTGATTTTTAAAATTATTGATGCAATAAATTCTTTATATTATTATATATTATATATGAACATTATTATAAACATTCATACTCATTTCAGTTAGGCTTTTTAAAAAGAAGGACCAAGAATTAATAATAAATAAGTGTTACAACTAAGACATAGATACTGTATGAACTTCTTTGACTGATTTTTTATTTTAATAACACATGAGAGAAAGTTTGTGGAAATGATTATATTTTGCATTATGTTGATACTAGCTAAAATTAATCATTTGGCTACTATTATAGGTTAAGATTAAATCCTATAAAATAATTGAGTGAATGTATTTACACACTCGCAATGAGTTGCTGTCAAGTTCAATAAGAAATGGAATTGCTCTTGCATCTGTCTCTATATATAATTTGAGACCAATATAAAGTGACATCCTTTCAATACAATAATATAACTGTACACCAAAACTTCATCTAGTATATTTTAGTGTTTCGTGTCCTTAATGTTCTTTAGTCTTTAGTGTTCTTAATTACATTTATTTATAATGTGCTTCAACAAAGTATAAACAAGTAAGAGAAAAAAATATTTTTAGAGCTAAATAAAAAGATTGGTGAAATACCTTTTAGTTATGAGACTAATGCTATATGATAAGAAGAAAGCTTAATCTTTAGGAGGCCAAAATCAACTCAATGATTTATTAGGGCTTTAAGAACAATGAATTATAATGGAAAATCATACGTTTTTGCATAATGTCTTTAGATTAAATAAAAAATGACTTGCATTATTTTATTTACATATTGGCAAGTATAATTTCTATGCTTTCATTTATACTTTCATTCATTAGTATTTATAGAGAGGTCTGCTATGAGTTAAGTCAAATGCTGGTTGGAAGATAAAAAATTAAATGGCAATTGTGGGATAGGCCTTCATATATTTATTGTATTTATTTATTCATTCATTTCTAATCTACTTATTCTTAAAATTAATAAACTACCAATTTATGAAAATGTTTTAAATAAAATTGGAAAATCATGGTCATTTTTCTGTTGCATGGTCTTAGAGGTACACAAGAAACTAAAATACAATTTCATGCTTTGTACTCAGAGCTCAAATATCATGCATAATTGTGATTAAAGGCTTTTCAATTTTTATATTATAAAGAGATCAGATAACAGAACTATAGCTTATCAATTAAAATATGCATGTTTCTTTCAGAAACCTACATATTACATGGAGATTTGCATACAACACTTAATAATATATGCTTATATGGTTTTCCAATTATTCTATGAGTTAAAGGGTTAAATTTTACATAAACATCAAATTGAATAACTGTTCAATTTTCCAATTCCCATTTTCAGGATAGATATAGGTTTGTTGACATTTCCTTCAATTACAGCAACGGAGAGATAACCAGTACTTCATTACTGCCAAATAATGACTGATCCATGCAAAGTAAATTTTCTTTTCACATTTTACCTAAATAGGTATTTCAAAATTGTAAGTGAATATGGAAAATTTATTTCTGGCACTCAGTATGCTTTCCCTGAAATGCTCTTTCTTGTCACCTGGGAAAAGGCAATCTTCTACTATTTATCTTTTTTCCAGCTTTCTCTTACACAAATCAACCCAAGGAAAGGAAATGTTCGATATAGACTGACTCTAGTTGATGTGTAATTCTCGGAAAAAAATAAATGTACTAATTTTAAGGCTTACAATCTCCCATATTAGTTTTTGATAGACGCGGTACTGTGTAAGCTTTCCAAAGTATATGTGCCAATCAAAATCACTCCTGACCTGGAACAAACTTCGCCACGGCCAGGCTGCCAATCAAATTCAACTGCTGCAAACAGAGTATTGTCTCCTCTTTGTATTCTAATTATTCAGTGTTCTCTCTATGTGTTATTCCATATTCTTGTTATTTGCTATTTAACATCAGTGACTATAGTAGGCACTTGAAGACTGAATACCACTAAATGTAAGTTTATGTTTTTCTGCAGAAAGATGAAATTGTTAAAATATTAATTTCCTTATTGAAGGCCAATTCCGGCTATTTTCAGAAACACAAGAGAATAATTAAATTCTATCACAGCCAAGCATTTAGTAGATTAGATGCAACAGGTCAAAATGTCATGGTTGCCATCTAGTCCTCTATTCTCAAATGCTATTTTCACTCTCATGGGGGCTTCTTGGTTCTGTCATTATGCAGAGTATAGCTTGTAGTAAGTATTTGGAAAATTTATTTTACTGAAGATTCATTTGCCATTAGTTTATCTTTTATGAAAGAATAAATTGATGTGATATTTGTGACAGAATGGAAGTGGCTGTCCATTGTTATTGATTACTTAATAATCATTGGTTTGCAGAAAACAAATGCAAATTATAGAAATTGTAATTTGTGTCTACACAACATACAAATGTTACTTGAGGTAATCTTATGAATCTCTTGCAAAACATATTACTCATATTTTGCTATGGCTGATTTCTAAGTCTCCAATGTGATTTAAAAAATAAATGCTGCTTGTGGTACTTTTGAGCCAAGAAGAATTAACATTTTATTCTTACTCCTTTATGAGAAAAGAAAATAATTAAACAATATTTTCTCTGCAAAATTACAATAACTCTGTGTGATATGAAGCACATTAGATTGAAATGATATTACTACATTAAATGGATGTCCAAAAAGTCAAACAAAAATACACAGCATTTTATCAAAAGCAATTAATCTTTTTTCATCCAGAGTATGACATTTCACTATGTAATTGTACAGGAAATTAAAACTCTTTTCATGGATTTAATAATGGATGAGATATGGGTTTTGAAATAATTGTTTTTATTGAGCTTTGTCATCCTAAACCATGATATGCAAGCTGTGACTTGCAACTTGCACCTCTGTCAGTTCCAAGATGGATTAGAGAAGAACAATAAGGGGCTCCATTTGGAGCCCACCAGGACACAAGCAGGTGCCAGAAATTCAAGCACATTTCTAACGTTTTTATATTTACTTTCAAATCAATTTCTCTGCTTGGCACACTGTGTTATGCTGCTCTAATACCACACACAACAAGCTTCCAAATTGACCTCATTTTATAAACATATGCATATCATGTGCGATGACTATTGCTTTCTACATACATTTCTATGCATCATTTGAGTGCTTAAACATATCAAAACACTCAATGCTGGCACGATGAAGTATAAAGCAATATTAAAGTTCCATTAAATTGTGTTTTTATAAATGAGTACAAGTTCCAAAGATTTACACTTTTCATATTCTAAATAATAAATTTATAGATTCATAGATAGACACATGGCTAGGCAGATAGGTAGAGATAGACAGTAAGACAGACACGTACACATTGTGTGTGTGTGTGTGTACATGTGTGTAATCTGAAAAACACAGAATCTGTATTTCTGATTCATTGTGGAATAACTACTTGTTTTCTTTCTCATTCTCCCTAAACTTTTGTTTATAAAGCTGATATATGAACAGTATTTATTAACCAATACTAGGAAGAAAGTAATTGTAGTGCCATTTTGAGAAAAGCAAATCTGCATTTAGCAAAATGATGAGCGAGAGGACATAGCAATAGTCAGTTTCAAAGCTGGGTACTCACCTTAAAGTCACACATTCTGCTAATAAGAAGTTATTAGCTTGTAAGTTTATAGAGTACCAAAAGATCAAAAACCTCAAAATCATGTGTACCAACTATAACCATTGTTTTGTATGTAATAGCTGTTCAATTAATATTTCTTAATCAATGGGAGTCAAAATAAGTTTCTCTTAGAAAATGAGTTCGTATATTTTCTACCTAACATGTTGGAAGCTATACTTAATATGGAAACCTCTCAGGTGTGTGGTGGAAGCTGACAAAGGAAGTTTTTTCTGCAGTATATCTGGAAAGAAAACACATTTATTTACCAGAAAAAATATGCTGTCATGGTGCCCCATTGGAAGATTTTTTTTGGTAAATATTAATTTTTCTGTTCCCAACAAATGACATAGCTGCATTTTATGGTATGCTTTTAAAATTTTCAATATTTCTATACATAAGTGGTGTTTCGAAAATACACTATACCGAAACTCCTGCAGCAACTAATTCCAAGAGAGACAGACGGACAGGATTCCAACCTCAAAAAAGGAAGAAGGATAGGAGATTAGGATGAAAGAGAGTAAGAAGTATGAGCAAAAATGGAGGGAAAGGTGGAGAATCGGGAGGGAGGAGAAGAGGAATTGGGGATGAGAGCGAAGGAGAGGGGGAGTTGCAAAAGTAGATGAAATCCAGATTATTTGTAAAATGATACATTTTTTATATTAACAGTTGTAATTGCCATTGCTGAAGTCTGTACTACTGTGTATTGGTGAAGATGACGGAAATAATCATGTGGAGTTAGAGAAGCTGGTGTTGTCAAATACTGATTCAGATTTAAGCAAGCTGATTTTGTGATTCTGAGGCAGTGTTGACAAGGGAGAGCGCCAGAGGTCGCTGGGAGGCGCGGCACTAAAAACACACAGGTTTTGGAGCTGCTGACTCCTGGGTTTGTATTTTGACTCCATTGCTCCTAGGCAGATGGTTACTGGATTCTAATTAGCTTTTCTGGACCTCATAGTCAATTCTTATAACATGAACATAGTCTTATCTCCTAAAACGTTTTTGGTGATGTTTAAAGGAGATAACGTACCTAAAGTGTCTGACGTTTAACAATTGATCATTTCAATTTCCGTTCTCAAAAAATTATTTCTTTCTGACTACATCCTCACAAGGTACCGACTTATTCTCATGCTGAAAACAATGATAAAGCTGGACAATACATGAAACCATTTCAGGAACCGGAAACCTGACGGTGCAGGTCTGTGGTCCCTGAGAGAAAGAAAACACAGGCGAACCCCTCATTCACACGGGCGCCTACCTGGAACATTTTCCCAAAGCCGGCAAGGGAAGGGGTGCCCACACAGAGAACAGGGGTCTTGCTGGGCAGGAGCAGTAGAAATGGCAGCTTGGGGCTACTGAGGTGGTTGAAATTTGCAGAGCAGGGTGCCAGAAGTGAGAGAGCTATTCAGAAAAGAAACGAAAAGCTGCTTAGTCTCTTGGGCGTTCTCATGAGTTGTTAGGCAAATGCTAACCTGAGCATCCCATAGCGCTAGACCATAAGGGCTTTTTTTTTTTAATTTATTTTTTATTCTCAATGAAAAGCTCCTGGGAACTGTGAGAAACAGGACCTCCAAAGGCTGCACAGCACTGAAGTCATTAAAGCCGAGACAACCTTTCTGGACACTCAGGCATTCCCTTGGACCTCTGGGAAGGACGTGCTTTTGTAATAGGGCTGTTCTAAGTATTATTGGATTACTCTAAGCAACGTCTAAAGTCATGCCTTGGCAGGGTAAAGCAGAGCTACCAGTAAATTAATTCTTGCCAGAACAAAACTCTACATTCTTCAAAAGAAGACATTATATAGACCCTCAACAATGAGGCATCTACAATATTCAGCCTATAACAAAATAAATATTAGACATATGAGGAAGCATATAAATGGATCCATTACCTGGATAAAAATCAGTAAATAGAAACTAACACAGACGTAACTCAGATAATGTAATCGTCAGGTAAGGTCATTAAAAAAAACTATTATTAATATAAATATAAACTGAATTAACTGGCATTGAAATCTCAACAGATAAATAAAAACTATAACAATAAGAAATATAGAACAGAGAAAAAACCTGAAGTGAGTGTACACTCAAACACATCCTATAGGGGATGCAAAAACTAGGGTACGTAATAAAAAGAGTGGCTATCACTGTAAAAGACTTCTACTTAATGGTATATGACATTTCATGGCGACTTTGAATGAATTAAAATTTTTAAAAGTGGAGAATGCAAGGTTTGTTATATAAATTTTATATAATACTTTTATTTCAGGAAATGCTAAAAGATTTATAAATAAATAATATATTAATAATGCATCATAAACAAAAATTTTAGTTTATATATATACTACCTATATTATTCTAATTTTATTTTTATAGAAAAGTAGAATTGTATATTTATTTGAAAATAAATTAGCATTTTAGTGCTATTTTACGAAACTGACTCTAATAAGCGATGGCATTTTCCATGGTAAAAGATAAATTAAGGTATATTCTTTATAAATATGTTCACATCCCTATGAAATTAAATGTAACTAATGCCAACAATGTTTAATCACCAGGTTTTACTCAACATTAATCTTTGGAGCTTCTACTGAATTATTTTGCCAGTTCAAATTTTGATGCGCATTTATTTTTCTTTGCAAGAAGCTAATCATAAAATAAAGGATGTTACAGACAAGTATGTTTAACAAGCAAAGTAAGGATAGCTGGAAAATGCAGTTATTCTATATGTTTTTATTGACTATGTGGTATTTATTATTGTTATAAAATATAGCCTTTGAAACAATTATAACACTGAGCTTCCAACTGTGGAATATTTTCTGTGGTTTGGGTAGCCACCCAACTGATAGTAATGGCCCATTTTTCATCCATAAAATGTAAATGCTTACACTAATTTAGATGAGTTCTAGACAAAGATTAAAAGTTAAACAGCTTGCAAACCAAAATAGAATATAACACAAAAATGTGTGCACATGAGTATAATATTAGATGCATAAATCCTACAAAATGGAGGTTGATTGTGATTTATCTTAAATCTGTATAATGAAACATAGTTAATCGTAAATTTAGCATACTACATAACTTTTGTATATCAAAAGATAAGTGTAAAATAATGCCAATAAAATAATTCCATCTCAGTATATTCTAAGGGGTTTTACAAAAATATCCCTTGTTAGGATAGAGCTTGATCCTAACAACCTTAATAGAAATACAGAAACTGAAAGGATAGATATTTCATTGCTTAATAAACATCGATTGGGGGACAAATGTGTATCCTCAAAACTTGGACATGCCTGAGTTACTCACTTAAGGTATACCATTTTAATTAATAAGATGATTTTTGAACACTACCTCATATGATTTTGTAGTAGATTCAGAAATATGTGTTATTTAACTGCTGTTGTTTCACTCCTCAAGCGAGATGATCTCACAATCACAAGCATATGTCATTACAATTCATAAGAAGTTACATTTCAGCGTTATAGCTGAAAATGCAAGAACATTCATATTTATTTTATCCATCAGGACAGGAAGAGAGTTGGGAAGATAAATGGTAAATTTAAATGTTAATAAAGTCAAGAATTTTTTTTCAAATATTTTTCTTCATATTTTCTTAAGCTACAAGAAATATGAGTACATTCAAATTAAGCCAAAATAAATATACACTTAAAAGTCTTCCTAGCTTTTTTAAAAAATGAAAAAACTAAAAATATCTTTAGACACCAATAGCTGTAAAACACAAAGCAAATTATTTCTCCTATATCATAAGCGTGTAACAACAAGCATCAATAGCTTTATACATCAGAAAAAACGTGAAAGACCATATTTAAATACATCCAAAGTCATAATTTTTATGAACCAGACCTATAATTAACCCGATTTGTGTATTGATTGAACTTTGATAATAAGGAAGTTTTCATTCAACAGAAAATTCCTCCCTTAACAAGAGGACAGAGATATTTCAGTATTTGGAAATCATAACAAATTTAATTCTTGAGAGACAGAAAGAGGGAGAGAGACGGAGCACTGAGCAATATGGGAATACATTTCAGCATAACTGCAATTTACACAAAGCACTATGCAGATAACTTTTTGTTTGATTAGCAGTGACTGCAAAGGTCAAGCTTCTTCTCAGTTTATTACAGAGAACTAATCTAGGATTCAATAAAACCGTCTATGGTATTAGATATACAAACAGTTAAGAATTGAGATTTCCTAGGTGTTAAAGTCTAGGTCAGGTAATATTTATTTGAGCATCTATCAAAACAAAATATCCTGGATTATAAGGTTGGTTGAGATTCAATAAGTACATATGAAAATAAAAAGGTTAAAAGGCCGAGGGCTTTATCTACACTACTACACGACACTGATGTTTAAAGGACAAAGGACATAGGAGAGAGCAACTCTAGAAAAAGGAATACTCCAAAGAGGGCATGGTTGGTTTAAAAGTTCTAGGACATAGATGTTATAAATCACTTCTCATTTTATACAGCAGATCGAGAAATGGGCATAGAAAAGTTAATTTTAAGATAAAATCAGGGTGGTTTTTGTGGGGGTCTCGCAATAATAGATTATAATATATGCCCAGGATGAATATAGCAAAATGGAAATTTCTAAGAGTGGTGAAAAGGCACAGAACTTGGACCATTAAGAAACTGAAGAGCAGTCATCCACCAAAGTGCACATTAATTGACAAGTTTTTATGTGACAAGCAGAGAAGGAAATATGTGCTGTGTTGGATATATAGTAATCCTGAAACTTGTAGGAAATTATATTCATAACTCAGTAATTTAATCAAAAGAATTAAGAGTAATGTAATAGAATATGATATTGTATTTAATTAAATAATTCTATGATATTTATGTTTTCTGCTAATGTTGCTGTTTGGGTGTCAAACTAGAGATCAACTAACTTGAGCATTCACTCTATAAAGAAAATTTCACAATAAGATAAGTGAATTTTTGTTAATTATTTGACCCATGGAAACTTTATTTATCAGTAAGAGTTATTGTGGAGGAGAAAACACTGTCAGGTGTTTAGATAAACAGTGGTGACTGGACTATGTCTTACTTAAGAAATGGAAAATAATTTTACAAAATATTTGTAGAGATAAATACATATGGTGTTTTCTAAGCAGTGCTTTTCAAGTAGTGTGGTCCTAAGAGGTAGAAACCTTCATGGTTAAACTATAGGGTTTTAGTAACATGGGTAAGTGACAATCATTGAAAAGTGACTCAGCAAAGTATTTATCTCTGCAGCAGGGTATTTTATCCTGTGACCCATGGAACAAACATCAGACAGTCCACAATATTGTGAAATTGTGTGGGGGGAAAAATGAGTAAATTGGTGCACGGTGAGAAGTTAATTTCCTTAGCTGTCATCAGGTACTCAGCAGGCTATACAACCTGAAGTAGTCGAGATTCCCTGTTCTATAATAGAATTGCGGCTTTGGTAGCTCCAATCATACAATAATATGCTTCCTATGGGATCCATGTACTCTCAGTTCAGGCATTCAGAGTTTACAAAACTCCTCTCAGAGACCCAAACTAAAAGTATACAATGTGTAAAGTGACAATCCAAAAATGTAGAGAGATAGAGCTAACATGACAGCAATCTCTATTTTGATTGAGATAAAGTAAAACCCCTAATCTAGCTTCTGGTACGTAGGCGTTTCTGAACAGATGTGTATGAATAACTGCCTTTTCTCCCTGGCCAACATCATCTTTTTTCTTATAAATTGAGATATATATTAATATCTCAAAGAATTTTATGACATACGGGATTTAATAATTATTATTCTCTTTGATGAGCTAGATATCTTAACCAATATCGAATCACATGACCAAATATCTGACTATAAGTTTTTGAGTATGTGGATCATTTCCCAAGATTTGCTTTCAAAATATGAGTTTAATCGATGGAGCATGACACTTGGATCATGGTTCACATCTAGTGTCATGAAGTGGGAATAAACATGACATGTTCAGAGAAGAAAAAAAACAAAAACAAAACACTGGATATTGGGAACACAGGAAAGTAAAGCAAAATGAAGTTATAGAGGTGGGCAGACTCCAAATCAATTAGGGTTTTTCAGGTCAAAATATGTTTATATTTTTCTATTTGCCAAGGAAAATCATTGGTAGGCTTTAAGCAGACTAGTGTATTTATAATTTACATTTAAGACATGTATTATGGCTACCTTAAGAAGAAGAGTAAATTACAGGGGATAAGAAAGAAAGCAAAGACACTAGTCAGACTGACATAATAGTGCATGTAAATTACACAGATAATTTGGGCAAGTAGATGACAGCGGAAATACACAATGGACACATCTGTAATATATTTAGAAATAGAGCCAGCAAGTATAGCTGATGAATAGGGGGTAGGATGTATGGGATATTTGTTGCGAGAACTTTAGTATACAGTGATGCCAATTTCTTGTAAGGGAGAAAGCCTTGTTAGGGAACACTCAGGGGTTCTCTTTGGACCTGTTAAGCCTAAAAAGTCTTTTAAATGTCTAGATAAAGATATCAGGTATGCAGTTAAGTATATGAGTCTAGAATGCAGTGAAGAGGAGAATGTTAGAAATGTCTTTTAGTGTTGGGATGGGGGAGAGGATTAGAGAGAAATATATTTTCCTTGCTGAGGAAAAAAATTCCAAAGAGAAGGAGATAAGAAGATTAAGGTTTGAATTTCATTTATTTAAAGTGAAGAAAATCAGTAAGTAGAATCACTGGAAATTTCTTGAAAGAATATATATATAAATATAAATATATATATATACATATATATATGTATATATATACATATATATATATGTATATATATATATATATATATATTAGGGACATCTAAGGAAGAGGTGGTAATTTATTGTTATTGTAATTATGTCATAAAATCAAAACATTAAAATGAAATCTTCATGTTTAGTTATCTTCTCAACATTCAATCAAGTTTTATAAATATAAGCACGAGGTTCAATTGAATTTATAAAAATATCAACACACATGTATATATTTGTATGTAATAAATAGACTAAAAAAATTTTAATGCAGGGCTGGCCGAGTGGCTCAGTTGGTTAAGAGCTTGCTCAAGAGTTTGAGCTCTGAGCAACAGCAGTTCGATGCCCAGCCAAGCTGAGCTGCCGCTGAGCTGCCAACAGGTTGCAGGATAGCTCAGCTTAAAAATAAATTAATGCATATAAAATGAATGGTAACTAGTGGTGGCTTGCACATTACTATCTTATGGAGATAAGACAGTAATGTGACATCTCCCTGAACCTGTTTATTACTATTTGGATGTAAAGTGTTAGTCCTAATAGAGGTTACATAGCCATATAAAGCATGCATCTTTCTTTTTCTTACTCTAAATTAGCTTTTGGCTACTGGCATTGCCAACTTTAAAATATAATTTTCCTTTAGCAAAATGATAGCCATGTTTCTAATATGTGTTAGGTAAATGAAAACAGTTTCAGTGGAATGAGCAAACCCTTAAATGAGACACCAACATCCTTTTTCTGTGATCTCTAGACCATCAATTAACACACATCTAGAAGAAAGGTAAGAAGTTTATCCTCAAAGAAAAGTCCCCACTGCAGTCCTCCTCCCCACCCAACCGTGGCAGCTTCCTGACCTGAGTTAGTGAGCCACAAAATAAGACTTGAAAGAAATGCAAAAGGCTGTGGTACAAAAAAAGGGTTTACAGATGTGAAGAAAAACAGTGAGAGGAACTCTGGAGGTGATGCTCACATTAGCTGTAGACCATGTCACACAAAGGGCATGTAAGCGATCAAGGATAGCAGGATAGCAAGTAGAATTGGAACAATGCAAAACGCATCCTGCTGATGAAGGAGATGAGAGAGGAAAGAAAACGAAAGACCTCAGGAAATGCTCTGGCTATTAGCCAACAAAGTCAACCCGGAGTGTTTCTGTTACCACTCACGGTCGTAACATGGAGGAAAGAAAAGAAGAAAAAGAAAAGTAGTATAATTGGCAAAGTTGACAGCCATCTTGCACAAGAAGAGAATATAATGAGATCATAAAGGGAGAGTGTTTTTTTCTCTTTTTTCCTACGTTTTTATTTTTATGTTTATGGGTTCTGCATCCTTTGAACATGACTATAATGGTTGAGGACATCACATGGTTGAGCTGATTAGCAAGCATGATAATGAACAACATCAATTTTCAAAGGAAGTTTAAGAATACTATTGAGTCTCAAGAAAAAAAAAAGTCACCTGTCAAAATCTGACAACAAAGAAGATCAAACACTCCTTATATGTAGTGAAAAGCAGGAAAAGAAGATAAAAGGTAAGCAACCCTAATTAAATGAGGACACTGCTTAGGGAAAAAAAATTATGACTACATCGGCACAATAAAAAAGGTAAATGGGATTAGAGAAATATGTAATAATACATTTTAGATATCATTAAAGGCAAGTATCTTAATATATTGCAAAAAGGTGATGACAGTGAGCTTCCTGTATGTATTTGTCCTCCAATTTTGTTACTAATGACCAGTTATATATATTTTTTTGGATCAGTATTTTATGACTGCTAGTGGTTATTGTGGCTTAGATGGTTACAACTCTAAAAAATACTCCACAAAAAATGAGTGGTCAATATTTGAGAAGAATGGTGACTAGGAAACAAATGTCAAGATAATAAATTTGAGCTTAATAACTTGTGTTAACTTATACAGCTAACAATGAGCAAAAATTATGGGTCCATGTGAGCATGATCTAAGTATTTTAAACCATTTAATGAATAACATAGTCTTCCTCATTATCTTCATATTTGATTCCTAAAGAGCTATTCAGATATAAAATAACTAATATATATGAGAAACTGCATTTTGCTTTAAGATGAATGTCTATGCTATCAGTAATTATGAGAATTTGAGCTTACAGGTCTGTATGTTTTATTTTGAAGAGGTTCATCTTGTAACCAGCATCACTGACAGCCTAATTTTCTTGTAGAATGAATTATATATGAAATAAATACATATAGATGTATCCCAAGTAAACAATAATAATCCTGAAAGATTTTCTTTGTAATACAGGAAATTTGAGAATAAAATGTCAATGAACTCATTACAACTTTTAGGTTCATTTGCCAAAAAAGAACTAATAAAGCAAATCTGCTCCTTTTTTATTTTTCTCACTTGAATATGTGTGCATGATATCTTTTAGCCTTTTTGAAGTTTCTATGCTTTCGTTCACCCCAAGTATGACTTAAATGAGTGCTAAAATGTGTTGTGTGGGCAGTGATTTCCATGGTCACGGGTGCCCTGCTATCCTGCATGTGCTGTGATGTCTGCTCTTTGTTAGGAAACATGTACGGGATATCATGAGAATAAACAAGAGATTAAAAAAGGGCTGATACAGGGATGCTGGCAGGCTCATTGCCATTGGGACATGAAATCGCTTACTATTGGGTCCTCGGGAAAGGCATGATGTATTTTTCTATGTTTTTCAATGCTAAAATGCGTCATGGCTTTCGGATGACCCAATAGAATAGAGGTCTATCCTAGAGAGGACAAATAGTGGCCTCCTCCATGATGGAAGACATCCAATGGAAAGAGTTCAATGTAACTAATATCCCACCAGGTGGGTGAGTGATCCTCACTGGAGAATGGTGCCACATAGGGGTATAGCCTTGGCTTCTGCTTTTTGCAAGGGTGGCACTTAGTGGTGGCAGTAAGCCAGACTTTGATAAGGGAAAATCTTGTTTGTTGAACCCTTGTCTCAGCTCAAACTCTGCTACCATGGCTACTTTTTACATGGGCGCATCGTGTAAGCACCAAGACGTTTAATGTAAAGGGCAGACTAATAATCAAAGGATAAATCGTATATCTACCCAAATATTGATGAATTTCTCTGCAATGGAGAAATTAAGTGAACTTCACAAGGACCTCAGATATTTTCATACTCAGTGCTTGCTCTTAGAAACCCAGCCACATATCCCTTCATCATATCTTCTTGTCAAATCTTTCAATCATTTTCTTTCTAGTCCTTTACCAACTAGCCAAACCAATAGGCACTGCATGCGAGTTAGCATAAATCTCAAACTCTGGCCGTTTCTCCTTCCATATAAAACACACAACCAGATATGTTGCCCACAATTTGTCCACAGTGTTTTACTCTATCTTCAGGGCCAGTCACCAGAGGGGTGAAGTGCAGCCGGAGCCCATTCCTACCCAATGGCTTGATCTCATACTGACCCGCGAAATATTTTATTTCCTCTCTTGGCTGTTCATAGTGAACAGTTCATTAGGTCAGGATTGAGGAAAGGCCAGGCGTTGGGAGAGTCTGGGTCATCTACTCAAAGATTGTTTAAACCCTGTTTGTGCACAACCTCACTTCCAATTCATAATGTAGAGATGCTACTCACACCCAGCTTTGTGGACGAGAAAGAAATCAGTTCACAGGAAGCTGCTTTGATCAAATGCCACTTGGAGTTGCAAATAAAGCCTCTCAGATCTCTAACGAGGCCTAGGAATAAGACCTAAGCTACTTTCCTGAAGGAGATTATTTATCAGCAAAGGGAGGAATTATATGAAAGCCCCCATGGTGTGTGCTGTGATTGTGCTCTTGAGAACTGATTGCCAGAGATTTCTACTTTTTACTCACCAGACACATGTGGGATGCCACTGGATATGCTGCACGAAGGCCCAGGGGACAGAGAAGCTTGCACTGCGTCCTGCACTCACAACATAACTTCTTTGGTTTTTGATACCCCCTAGAAATGAGAAGCCTCACAGGTTTCTTGACAAATGGCTTGAAGTCCAACTAAATATGATGTGTTTCGCTTCCCAAATCTGAAGAGGCTTACTTAGCATTATACCACTTTCAAGTTGGTAAGTGGTGAAAGGTACATCTTTTTATTTTTAAATATAGAAGTTTAGCCCCCTTTCCTTAAAATGTGCCTTATTAAAAGCAGCATTAGCGTTAACTGGTAGGGTATAAGTAATGCAAAATTCCAAACCTCACCCCAGAACTATTGGATCACAATACGCCTGCTAATAAAACCCTCAGATGATTTGTGTGCATGCATACTTGGGTTGGAGAGATACTGATCTTGACCGCCGGATGAAATTTTACTATTGTAGCAATCCCGAAATGTTAAGGTTTTACCTTTCACCCTTTGGCACGTGCGCTCGTAAGCGTTCCACTAAAGTATCTTTATATTACAACCTTTCACCATGTTAAAATATCATGATATCGTTAATGGAGTTAGGAGGAATGATATTGAATGGGTTGTCTAGACGGTCAATGTCTCCACGTACCGTATTTTGACAGAGTAGAATAGTGGACATAGGCCTAAGTTAATGAAAGTCTACTGCTCTCCCTTGAGTGAATGTAAGCCACTTCTGGAAGTCCTTGCTAATTTATGTGGAGAGTGATGCAGCTGCCAAATCGATAGCTCAGACTTATTTACTCTATGGTAACAAAATGGGAAGAGTGGTTGCAACTGGAGTTCCCTGTTTGATTAAGTTTAAAATAATCCACAGGCATTTTCCAGAGAACCAGAAATGTGGTAGATAACATCACTCTCAAATACTAAATATAATATTGTTTTTCCTTTACTCCTTTGATAGGAAAGATCAGGGCCAGAAGCTTTCAACTGACTCTAACAACAACAAAAAATCCAGTGTGTGTAAACTGTCCTAGGAATTAAGAGGAAAACAGGCGTTGATGTGTGAATCTTAATGAGGACATTCTTCTTTTTAAAGACAGAAACGTATACCAGTTAAAACGGAGGCATTGAAAAGGGTAGAACAGTTGCCTAAGTTTGATTTCTGGCTTCTAATCTTCTAAATGTTTGGTATTTGGCATGCAACTTAACCTTTCTAGTCTCTAATTTCCCCCTCTGTAAAAATGTTGATAACAGGATGGGAAGAATAACATAGCACTCACAGTCTAAAATAAGCCAGGTGGAAGCAAAAGTCCTAAACTGTCAAAATACTGGGGGTGCCAAAAGAACGTATACAAGTGGACACTTCGGTCAGCGTTGATCAAGCAGTAGTTTGCCGTAATCAGAAGTGTCTGGACGCTGTTGGTAACCACTTCGAGCACCTCTTGTAATTGCAGGAGTCAAACGTGACTTGCATTCATCTTTTGTTATTGGTATATATTGAGTATTACAATTTTAATAGTTTTTCTTTCTGAAAATGCGTATGCAGTTTTTTGGCACCCTATGTATACACTCTGAAAGAGTAAGCATCCATATCTGAAGCACTCAGGAAACTCACACAAACTGTATATTAATAACAACAAAAGCTGCAATATATTTTATGAAGTAAAAACAATAAATACACTATTGTCTGATCACAGTGCAATAGGTTAGAAAATAATCTCAAATATAAATACACTGTATCTCCCCTTCGGTACCTTAACAACTTTATTAAAGAACTCTTGGATCAAAGGTGAAATATAAGCTGAAATTACAGAATTTCTAAAGGCTAAACTGTAATAAAAATACTTCATATCAGAACTATGGGATAAATTCAAGATCACAATCAGAGAGACATTCGTAACCCTAATCAGTGAAAACTATAAAAAAAGAGAAAAGAATAAAATTAATTAAGTCCTCATCATTAAAAGCTAGGGGAAAAAAAACATAAAAAAGGAAAACCAAAGAAAGCAGAAGAAATCAAAGATAAATGCAGAATTTAATGAGTTAGAAAACAGAAAATTATCATTGTAATAAATGGATCCAAATTTTTGTATTTGAAATAAAAATAGACAAATCACTGGCAACTCTCAACAGATACAAAGTACAATAGCACACAAAAACAACATGATGGCAAATACTATTAAAATAAAATAAATTTTTAAAGTGCTGAAGTTTGATTGACAAAAATCGAAAAAAATACATTGGAGAATGACAAAATAGATATTTTTCTTTAAAATACGATTTACCAAAAATTACAACAGAAGAGTCAAAAGATTTAAACAGACCCATTTTCACAAAAAAAGAGAAAATTAACAAATCACCCCATTCAAAAACACCTAGCTCTGATATTTTGACAGGAAAATACTACTAAATTATGAAAGACTAGATAATAATGTCATTTCAATTCTTTCAAGTAGGATAAAAGTAGAGAAAGTTCTAAATTATTGTATGAAGCAAGAATATCTTTGATTATCCTAGTAGTGTTTGCACTAAAAAAAATGATAAACCAACTTTAGTAATGAGTAATAGGAGTATAAAAAATGTTAGAGAATATGAACAAACAGAACTAAAAGAGTATTAAAATTAATTTATGTCCAATATTAGGGTACTCAATAACATAATTATTTACATCACTAAATCTAAGGAGAAAAATTATATGATTATTTCTGTAGATGTTTAAAAGGCTTCTGACAAAATGCAACATCTATTCTTCATCTAAACATTTAATGAGATAAAACATTGGTGAATAATTTCTTAATTTGTATGTATATCTATCTATCCATCTATCTATCTACATACTTAATTAGTATATATACATATATTTCAGCCCTAAATTCAGCAACTTCATGATAAAATGTTAGAATATTAGAGAGAGCCCACCGAGTTCAAAGTAAATATAATAAAATCAATTGTATTTCCTTTTTTTTTTTTTTTTACTTTATTTTATTTTAGCTGAGCCACCCTGCCACCTGTTGGCAGCTCAGCAGCTACTCAGCTCGGGCTGGGAGTTGAACCACTGTTGTTCAGAGCTCGCACTGTTGTGCAAGCTCTTAACCAACTGAGGCACTCGGCCAGCCCTCAATTGTATTTCTATATATTAACAGTAAACAACTGAAAAATCACATTAAGAAAAATAATTTTATTTAAAATAGTATTAAAAAGAATGGGGTGCTTAGGAATAAATTTAACAAAAGGCATGCAAAATTTGTACAATGAAAATTGCAAAACATTATTGAAAAAATTAAAGAAACTACTGAAATGTACACCTTAAAGCATAAATTATAAAAACAAGAAATGCATATATAAAAGACATGAATATATAGACATATACATGTGTATAATTTGCTGGATTTGCTGTGTGTGGCAGTGTGTGTGTGTGTGTGTGTGTGTGTGTGTGTGTGTGTGT
>NW_017731915.1:525736-529937 GCF_001890085.2 Hipposideros armiger | reverse complement strand
AAGATCTGAGATGAAAAAACAAAAACAACCTCTATCACAAATTGCTTTCCTTTAGAGTTCCTGAAATATCTTTATTGTAAGACTTTGAAGGCAGACTGTCTGCTTTTGAACCTTGGAACATGTGTTAATCAGATGAACTTGGTAAGTTACATAACAGAATCTACCTCACAGAGTAGTGGTGAGGGTTAAATGAGTTTAAATATACAAAATGTTTACAAAAATGTCTGGCACACATTAGGTGGTATGAGCATGTGACTATTCTGATCATTCTATCACTTGAGCATATACTATAAGTATACATTTAAATATGCACATTTTATGTAAATGGTCATTGTACGGTAACAGCAATAATTTTTAGGACATGAAAACCTGCTCTTACATTTTCACATTTTCAACGTAGAAAATCTTGGAAATAAAGAGTTAAAAGATAATAATATTCACAGAACTGTATGGCTGTTATTTAGGAGGAGGCAGTTATATTATTCAATGTATTTTAAAATAAAAGTCATAAAAAAATGATTACAACTGTGTTTCACTATTGGTGTATTTTGTTTAAGTTGAAATAAAAGCTATTTAAAACTTTAAAAGTGTGAAATTATCCTTGCCCTTTGAAGTGATAGTTTAATGTAAATGTAAGAATTAAAAGGTGACTAACCATGTATTACTTTTTCATATTTGTCAGCTTAATCCAGTTGGGTAGTTTAGAAATTCTGTCACAGATGTCTGAAATTGTTAAAATTAGCATGTTTTATCTGCAGAATGCAGAATGTTCATTTACATAAAATTGGTTCATTTCTAACACAATGTAGCTATAAAACTGTTTTTATAAAATATATTTAAAGTAGTTTAAACACTTTCTGGGAAAATTATTTGAGGGGAAAGCTCATAGCATTTTTGAAGCGTTCACCGTGATTTATCTCAGCAGAGCCAGCTCTGACCAGTTGATGATCGTTATTGAGCCTGTTTAAAGGGAAATATTATTATTACTACAAAAAAAGAGTGGACTATTAAGATTTATTAGCAATATAAGTAATTGGGTTAAGCTGCCTTCATTTGACATGTCTTTCTCTATCTAGACTCTAGAACATTCATTTCAAGTTACCATGGGCTCTTATTACGTGATGCTACTAAGTATTTTGAGCAAAGGGGCATTCTGTCACCTGAAAAGTAAGTAGTTTTGTAAAGTTATCTCTTTTAGTAAAACTATTAAAAAATAAAAGTGATTAAGAAGTGCAAAAGAGGAAGTGAATTGGTAAATCAGAGAGATAGAAAGAAAGAAAGAAATATAAACAGAGGGGGGCGGGATTGGAAGAAAAATTCAGAGAGCCAAAAAAAGGTTAAGTTAATTTCAATTTAAATAATTTATAAGTGGAAATATAATTTTAAAAATTAATATAGTGTTAGCTCCATGCAGAAAAATCTTTTAACCCAAATTTTCTGATATTATGTTCATAAATTTATCCCTACACTAATGCTTTAGTTATACTCTAAACATAAGATTTTCTGCTTTCAATGCACTTTCTTCCAAGACTCTATTTGACTATCATGCCGCCATATATGCCCCTTCTACGTAATCTTCCTTGTCTATGGACCGTGCAAGAGACAATATTATTAACAATAAATCACATTATGCACCACAGCCATAGCTGATTAGCTCATAAATGGACATTTGATCCAAGGGTCACTAGTCCATAAAGTGTGAAATTATCGTTGAAGCATTCTGGTTTGAATGGCTTTGAAAGGACAGTGACCAGCAAAGTCACTTTGAATCTTAGACTCTTAGAAATTTGAATGGGTAAATATGGGTAATATTGCAGATTTCGTACTAAAAATTAAACTGCAAACATTGTGAAGTAGAAAAAATGGCACAAGGAATATGTGATTGCCAAAGCATTGACTAAACCAGATTTGATGAAGCAGAAATAATTATTTAAAGGAAATACACAGCAGGTGACGGCCATTTTAGTAGTCAGAAAATAAAGAGATAANGTGTGTGTGTGTGTGTGTGTGTGTGTGTGTGTGTGTGTGTGTGTGTTTGTGTGTTTCAATTGTTGGATTTGCTAGCTCTCCATAACGAAACTGTTCAAAATTTGAAACTGTTAAAAATTTGATTAATATTTCTTATAATTATTGAAAATATGTTTTCCAGTTGTATAGGTATTCCATAATGATTAACTTGTTTTGTGTATTTATATATATTATACATTCATCACATTTCTGTATTTGGATGTTTTGTTACATTTAAATATTTTTAAGATGATAAAGTTTTCTCATATTTATTGATTATAACTTTTCAATTATCTTATTAGATTAAATTGATTAGTATCAAATAAAAAGACCATAAAGGTGCATGCAACTGTTGATTTATAATTAAAAAGCAAGTTATCTTGAATCTATTCATTTTTTTAGTCATCTCTCCTAGTCTAGCCAAATTACTATTTGAATCTAATCAAGTTAGATGAGTTGAGTTGAGAACATTAGTATATTAAAGTATATGCATTCAAACATTTCATAATATACTATACCATTATAAATAAATGACCATCTATATAAACTAGTCTTATTGTAAGTTTTAAAAATAGATTTTACTTTTTACAATATATATGTATGAGGTACGATCTAAAAAATTTGGTGTATATTTACATTTAAAAAATTTGTTACAGTAAAAGACACATTTCCATTAATCCCCCTCAAAATAACCCCCCTCGCTTCGAACACACTTATCCCATCATTCTTGCCACTTTCTGAAGCAGTTCTGGAAGTCTGCTTTCATGAGGGTCTTTAGTTGCGCTTTAGTGACTGCCTTGATACCCTGAATTTATTCAAAATGTTTACCTTTCAAGGCAATTTTGACTCTGGGAAAGAGCCAGAAGTCACACGGTGCCAGATCTGGTGAATGAGGTGGATGAGGACACACCGTAATGTTTTTATTTGACAGAAATTGCCGTACCAGAAGCGATGTGTGACATGGAGCGTTGTCATGATGGAGGATGAAGTAAATATGAAAGAAGACTTCCAGAACAGCTTCAGAAAGGGGCAAGAATGATGAGATGAGTGTGTTCCAAGCGAGGGGGAGTCTTTTGAGGGGGATTAACGGCAATGTATCTTTTACTTTAATAAACTTTTTTTATTTACACATCCATCATATTTTTCTATCATACCTTGTATATTAAATCATCATTTGTGTACTTTAAGTGGCAATTGACAAATTTTGTCAATTACACCTAAATAAATTTGAAAAATATAAAATCAAATTTTATGTTCATAATCACTATTTTGGATAATAATTTTATTTTGAATACTAAAATTACATGACAAAGTACATTAAACATTGATGAAAAAAAATCTACTCTTATTTTTTTTCATCTGCTTTATTTTGGGATCTCCTAAAAATAAAGCTTGAGCCCAGCATTTAGATGATGGTTATTTCTTTGGGAGATGACCCAGCCAGTGGAAGTGAGAGAACAGGGAACATGAGACAAAGAAGACAAAAAGCCAATGTGAAGGCCTTTTATAAATCATTTTTATATGCAACAGGGCCTCATATCCCTCCTCTGAGACCTGATGAAATGACCCTGGGATTGTTTATATGAAGGGAAGGGTGCCAGGGCATTTATCGCTCAACAACCATCACTCATTGGGTGATGAGTGAGCCAGGAAACATTAGTCTTCTCCCCCACTCTCCCCACCATGGTTGTAGCTGCACTTGAGAGCACGCCAAAAAAGATTTTATTATTATCTACTTTATACAAATGAGAAAGCTGGTGTTCATTTAATTTAAATGGTTTGTTAAGCTGTCAGGAGTGGCAGGCCAGAGTTAGAAATTCCGGTTCTTACTCCGCATTCTGCAGCATACTACTTAGACCTAGCCATGGGTATTTTAAAAAGTATTCATCAAGTAAAACACTGCATATACTAAATAAGGATTATTTTACCAAATATTGGGGGTGGGGGGAAAAACAGATCCATGTTAGCAGAGCAGTTCATTTAAAACTCATAAAAGCGTAGACTTATTTTTTGTCTACATAAAACAAAGTGTGTATCATACTGGGTGGGTACTAGACTAGTCAGGGGGATCACCAATTAAATTGCATAAATGTCTAACCACCATGCTATTCACATGAAACTAATATAAAATAATATTGAATGTCAGCTGCAATTGAAACATTTTAAGAAAGACCCTATAAAAAACAAAACAAAA
>NW_017731915.1:516288-521366 GCF_001890085.2 Hipposideros armiger | reverse complement strand
ATAATAGTGTCTGGAATATAGTAAATGCTCAATAAATATTATAAACTTATTAAATTGATGAATGAATGCCATCCTGATATTAAAAGTTCTAGACCTAACTTTGCTTGAATTTGTTTTTGTTTATTTACTTGTAGGGAATCTATTTTTCAAGAATGTTCCTAAATTGAACAGTTCTACGTGGCTTCTTAAATACACACACACACTCACACACACACACACACACGTGCACACATGCGCGCGTGCACACACACACACACACGAGTACTTGGCTTATTTCCTCTGTATAGGAAACCATTTCCATTCTTAAAATCATATTTTTTGTTATATATTCCGGTTTAGCTAAATTATACTAAATAACAGTCATATTTTATTTTGTTTTGTTTTGCAATTTTAGACTTAACCGGCTTCCAACCATGGACACCCTTTTTACCACATTTATTTATTTATAATTTTTTGCTACATTCTGTGAAGTAAATACTTTATCTTTCAATCATTCTATTAAATTTTTAGTTAATTTCTGTTGTATTTTTTCCCCCAAGAGTTGTTACTGTTCTTTGAATACTTCTTTAAAATTCGCCTTGTTCCAACAGTGGAGAAATGATAAGCAGGTTACAAATAAAACTTAAATTACAGTAAACCAGTGGTTTCAAGCTGTGTAGAGGTTGGAGCAGGGGCCAGGGCCTGAGGCTCTCTGCTCAGACTTACCCTCACCTCCATCAGGGCGCCATGAAGCATTTGTGTGACTCTCCAGGTGACCTTACACATGTTTAAAAATAAAGATGCTGGAGAAATAATCACATCATTAGAAACCCACACAAACATTTTTCTGTGGAATATTTAAATAAACATGTCTTACTTGTGAAATAAACTTACATTGTTAAACAGGCCGATAGTTAACATAGGCCCAAAACAATACATTCATATTTAATAATGTGCCCTGTGTTTTGAAAACGTAGAATTAAAGAATACTTGACAATACTGTAATTAAAATTAATTTTGTAATGATAGTAAAATTGCCATAAAATTACAAAGCTTTTAGATTCATGTCCAAGCATCATACCAGTCTTCTAAAATCTTTCACGGTTTATCATTCTACGTGCAAGAGTTTCCACCCTCATGAGTTTTACTGTGTGCTCTGAGCTACTAAATCCCAGCTTTCTAGTCCTGACCTTCAGTTGTCAAAAGGCCTTAAAGAAAGACTTGAATTCACATATGTGGAGATGGTAACAGCGCATTTTAAAATATTTCAGTTTGAAGTTTTATCAACTCTCCCCAGGTATCCAAACTTTCCTGAATTACTCCTAGTCACAAACAGTTAATAATGACAGACCCAGACTGACAGCTATTCTCTTTACCAAGGCATTCTTATGAGAGGATTTTAACTGGCTTCCCACTAGACCCGTTTTCCTCCCTTTGTTTGGCTCTCATTATTTTCGTTTTTGAAATAGCATTAATTTGGGTATTATGCTTAATTGAGATTTCTAGATTCTAGGGGGAAATCAGGGATTCTGGTTACATTGGACATGTAAGTGTTTCCGTAAGTGTCTGGTTGGCTGGGTCTCAGTATCAGCTTCCTCTTGTATTCCAGGAAAAGGCAGAAACTGTATAGTCCTCTGCCCTAAAAACACATGAGTATATGTCATCCCTACCTATGGTGGCTTCACTATTTATACTATTTGCTTTCTACCTGTCCTAGAAGGCATTTGGCAAACCTAGGGTTTTGAACATTCCACTTTTAATCGTTTCTCTCTTTCTTGACTGGTTTGGTTTCTCTAGATATAAATCATACAGATTTCTACCTACTTGTATGCAATTTTGTAAGTATAGCATTTTTTTTGTCTTTTCTCTCATTTTCAATGGTAGTTATGAAGCATAAGTATTTTTATTCAATATTTGTAAAGAACACACTGAGAGTTACATAAAAGGTTTCTTTTCTCTTTTATGTTCTAGTTTATCAATGTGGTACTATAGTGAGATTTTTATTGATAATTAAGTAAAGGTTACCAGATGTATTTTTAATGCATATTTCTACATGAATATTTTTCTCCTCATAAAAGACCAAATTATACTGAAAGTTTTATGCACAACTTTCATAATATATTTTATTGATATTTCTAAATTTTGTATTTTTTAGTAAAATGTAAAATATTAAAAATGTCCTTATAAAGAAATCTCTTGCAAATGTTTTAAAATTTACTCTAATGGTAATTAAGAGTACTTTACCCCAGTATCACTGCACTAAGTTTTCTTAGCATGGGTATCTTAATAAGATGCTAATGGAAGACACTACTTTCTTCTTAAAGCTGACCCACTCTCCAATATGCTCAGATACAGAGGCAAGAGTAAAGGAGCTACTGTGTAAATTCAAGTAACTTGATTGAAAGCAGGATAAGCAAACAGTTTTTGTGTTTTTAAATTCAATAAGTGTTAGTGATGCAGACAATTTGAGTAAAAGAACCCATGTCTCAAGGGAATTGTAAAATTGTCCATGGAATATATCTTCCAATTTTTATGTAAAATATTTAATATAATATTTGATAAGTTTCTTAAACATCCTCAAGTGTCAAAAATCTTTGGGAAAGTGATATATTTTCAATGTCTATCTTATTTAACATTACACCTGCTGAATCAGCCTCATGATTCTATTAATGTTGAATACTTTCAAATAGATCAGAAAAAAATCTAGACACTTTTAAAGATGATATACATTTGTAATATATTTGTTTGAAATATATTTAGGGAAACAAAATTCATATTTGCCTCTCTTCTTTATATATTTACATGTTACTTTATTACTTCCCTAACTTCCTAAAGTAACTAAGCCAGAACATTATAAGGCAGGATTAAGAAATACAATTTAAATCAGCAATTGCCTTCAGAGGAGAACAGACACTGCTAAAAAAGAATATCAAGGAATTCTGTATCTCGTTAAAAATGTGGCCTCTCTTGTTTGCCTGAATATCTGTAGAGCTTTTGCTCATGCATATGTGGCCCAGGTCCTTAATTTGGTATTAGGGGCCATTTGTGGGTCACAATCACATGAACTCATATGACGAAAGGATACAAGATTGCAGACCTTCATAAAAATCCCCTACTTTCAACTTCATATGTTTAAACAATTTAATGTTCTTGAATACATATACCTAGGGTCCCTTAAATAATACAGAATTTTCCTATGACACATCTATTATTATTCATCTCATTGTAATTTTACATATACCAATTAGTGAACTTACATATGAGAAAATTATGTTCACATTCTTTAATTATCTTGCTTATAGTTAGACCATAAAATATTAATTATTCAAAATACTAATGAATGATGATACAATAAGAACATATATATTAGACAGTGTTCTGTGCAGAGCAGATACAGTCACGAACAAAATAAACATTTCTGCCTGTAGAGCTTACATTCTAATGATGAAAGAAATAAACAGGATAAATAAAAATCATATACGTTAAAGGGTGACACTGCAAAGATAATAATAAAGCAAAGCAGAAAAACGGAGTCCTGGAAGTCGGTTACATTGTATCTTTAGAAGGCATAGCCTACATATTATATATGTATATATATATATATGTATATCTACCTTTATATGTGTACACTTCTTATATAAAATCCTTTTGCAATTTGCTTTTTATTTAAGACAATATTTTATGTATTTCATAACTATATCTATCAAGCTATTCTTATGTACTTTAACTTGTCTTTTTAAGGAAATGACAACACTTTGTATTTAGCCATCTATTTTTATGCCTATGTAAGTTTAGGGTTTATTTTTTCTGTTTTTCTTACCTACAAATTTTTGCTTTACAAAAAATGCCGCATTAATAGTACCTGGGCATAGACTCGTATACTGATAATGTTGTTATAGGTTGAATTGTGTCCACCTGAAATTCATATGTTGCAGTCCTAAACTCTCAGTACCTTAGATGTGACCCCATTTGGAAATAAGATCTTTACAGAGGCAAGTTAAAGTGAGGTCATTAGGGTCGGTCCTAATCCAATATGACTGGTGTTTAATAAAAAGGAGAATTTAGACTCAAACATGTGAAGAATGTGAAAAGACATGGAGAAAACTGCCATCTATACGTTAAGGAAAGAGGGTGTACAACAAACCTGAGGACACCTGTATCTTAGACTTCTAGCCTCCAGACTGCGAGGCAACACATTTCTGTTTTGAAAGCCACTCTGAGGTAGCTTGCATTGGCAGCACTAGCAACTTAACACATACATAGTTGTGCAAGTTGAATGATCTCTTAAAGTTATTTTCTTTAGACCAGTAAATAGAATTCACTAGTTCTCACAGGAACAGTGATCTGTTAAATTTTGTACATTTCCCCCCTAGATTCAGAATACTCAAGAATAAAATGTCAATAAAATAAGGTAAACATGTATGTTGTGAGTGATTTAAGTGCAAAAATAAATTATAGACTACTATAACAAAGAGAAAAATAGCAATGAAAATATGACTATTTTTGATTCTCCAGTGTTTTTCAAATTCAATTGTAATACCAAATCAGATAACTTTGATTCTTCTAGTTTTCTTTCCATCAAAATGTTCCTGATATTTTCCAATAGGAAAATCTACTGTCTATTTAAAATAATGGTTACCCCACTATGTTTTTTGCAAGTTTCTTTCATTTGCTTCCGTACTCTATTTCATAATAGTAAAGAGATGTGTTAAAATGAATGAATGAGGGTCGGCCGAGTGGCTCAGTTGGTTAAGAGCTCACTCAAGAGCTTGAGCTCTGAGCAACAGCGGTTCGATTCCCGGCCTGAGCTGAGCAGCCGCTGAGCTGCCAACAGCTGGCAGGATGGCTCAGCTAAAAAAAAAAAAAAAATTAATTAAAATGAATGAGTGATATAGATTTTGAGAAAAAAATGAATATAAGATTATTAAAGAGGGTTGTGTTTATTTTTTTGATCCATACAATGGACCATTTGTATGTATATTGAACAATATATATTGTTGAACAATGTATATTTTGAACAGTTGAACACTGTATATTTTAAAGTGTTTTGGAAAACTTTGAAGTGTTGATAATAAATATATTTATTTATTTATTTATTT
>NW_017731915.1:511860-514923 GCF_001890085.2 Hipposideros armiger | reverse complement strand
TTTTATACAAATGGTAAAGAATCAGAGATTTCCTTGACAATCATATTAAATTGTTTGAAACATTATTTTTTGTTTATGAAAATTAGTTGTACATTGTGTATGAAGCATTTTAAACTCTATTTTTCAAAAATATATATACACATCTGGGTGTTGGATCACATCTATAAAAGAAATTAAAAAAATAATGGTAAAATTTTCTGGGTTGGGGCATTAAAGTTTACAAACATTTAGCAATCACAGGGAACTAGTTTGTCTACACACAACATCTTGTGTTTCTATAATAAAAACTTAACCAAGAGAGCTCCTTATTTCTACTCTTATTGTAGAAGTGTCTCTGGAATTGGGTGTGATGACTTTGGGTAATTTCATTATATAAAACTCATAGTTTAAATAAGATGACATCGCTGGTGTTACCTCCAAGCACCATACAATTTTCTACATCACAGCATCTATTTGGGGGGGAATGGGTTTCCCATGAATAGTAATATATTATGCTTTTATGTGATACCCTTTGAGCTAGATAGATCAAGTTTCAAATTTCAGCAAGATCACTTGCTAACTTTGTGTCTGCCCTTTAGACACTGGAATAATAACAATCACATAATAATAAAACTGGAATAATATCTACTCAATTTATATGAGGATTATTTAAAAGTATTTTTAATAAAAGTGTTGGAATGCAATGGGAAAATAATAAATAATATCTGTAACACATAATAATTTTCACATCCTTCCCAGATGTGAAATATCATGTTTCCTGCTCTTAAAAAAAAGTCATCTTAACTAGTTAAATGCAGAAATAGCATTTATATATGTATTGGATCAAAAGTTTGCTTTTGAAGACATCTAATTGTTCATTAGTGATTATAAAATATGTACTACATCGCCATTGTAAAGAAGCTTTTAAATAACTACTTCATATTTTCATTTGACATAAATATTTCTTTATAAATGTGTAAGATATAATGAAGGCATTTTTTTACATCAGGTCATTTTTTCACATATTGGAACCATAGTTTACATATTTAAATGCTTATATTTACTTTCACATGTTATTTATTTTCTACAACCTGGGTAAATACATTATAATTATTTTTAATTTGGACCCCTGAGACTTAAACAAGGAATTTTCCCCTCATTTAATTGAGATAGAAATTAATAAAGTACAGACATTCTGAGAAGTTGGTGCTGCCTTCCTTTTCCAAAATCTATGAACCAAATTCAATTGAGGATTGACATGCTATGCATTGTTATCACAGTCTACTCTTGAGAAGTTCGACTAAGGGGACATTTTGAAGGCGGTGAGTTGATCAAAGCAGTTATTTTCCTTGCATTCTAACACAAAGCAACATCAAATAGTTTTGCTTTGTCCGTTTGGTTTTCTTGCATACTTTGAACTAGAAGTATAATATATTGACTAAGACTTTGTGTCCTCAAGTAAAATCATGAGTCTTTCCTGCAGAATACACTTGAAGAAACTCATGAATAGATGAAGAAAAACATAGATGAAAGTATTTTTCTTGCTTCTCTACTTAGTTACATTTTTGTAATCCTGAATTTTTATTGCTCTAGCTAGATGATCAAAAGATCTCTGGCCTATCTGTACGGATTGACTATAATTTATATATTTAATCAGAGAATGTGAGCTTTACATGTAATAAACTTAACTTTTCTTTAGTTATATAGTCCATTATAGAGAAAGGCTCAACAATAAAAAGCATGTAGATTTAAAAATACATTAGAAATATCCAGGAGATCATCTGATTTTGTCAGTTAACTGTTTATATGTGGAGACATCATTTTAGGATTTTATTTTTTTGTGTGCAAAGTATTAATATTGTCAGCTATCTGATTTAAGAAATGTTATAATTATGACAGGTAACTGTGAAATTATTTGTATTAACTTATGATCACTAAAATGGTTATATTAATATATATTATTTAATTCATTGTTGTATTTTCAGTATTAATATTATTGTTATTTATAGTATTATAAGTAGCCATTTTTATGAGAGAAAATATTACTTCTCTAATAATTATTTGGAAAACATTAAATAGACTCATTGCATTCAATATCACTATTTTTCATGCCAATTTTAAGTACTGGGGTAACAATAATAAGCAATCACATTTGCTTCTTTACTTAATCACTCTTTTTTAAATAGCCTGAATCTCCACCTGCTTATACTTGTTGTGGGAATTGCATGGGGAGGCAGATGGTCGGTTGAACTCCAGGCAACAGGTTGTTGGGGATGATAAAGACAGGTTTCTGTGCATTTCCTATCTTAATTTTCAGCTGCAGTCACTTTTTTAGGTGTTGGTATAATGAAAATAGAAAGAGCGAAACGAATGTGTCAAAGGGAGCGTTGATTTGGGTGTGTCAGGAGCTTGTCCTCATGTATGGAATTGTGGCAAGCATGGTTTTTTTACTAGAACATAAACTCAGCCATCTTGTTCTCCTAAAAATACTCCTTCAAATTTATTTGCCACTGTTTTAAGAATAATTCAAAATGTCTCATGAACATATATTATCATTTGTGTACCATCTTCTCATAGAAAGATGAAATGTCATTGTGCAAAGTAAATCTGATGATGACTAGATTAAATAAAAATATTGGGATCTCTCAGTAAGTCAGTAGTATGGTAAAAATATGAATTAATTTTCAAGCTGATGATCTATATCATTAAGTAGTACTGACTAAGGCCCTGCACTCAGAGGAAAAGCACAGCTCTCAATGAACTTCGTTATGCGAATGTGCTGAATGTCCACGTATTTCTCATTTATAGAAAATTTATATTTTGCATGTAAAAAGCTTCATCTGTGTCTCTGAGTAATTTACAAATGCTTGAAAACAACTGACCAATAAAATGTTTATCTGATGATTACAGTTACATAGTTTTCAGTTCTTTTCTAAAAAAAATGATAGCAATAAAATTTTTAACTTTTTTTTGTTTTTTAATTGGGGAATTGGGGGAAGGGGAACAGACAAATTGCTGTCTTTTTTTGTTGTTGTTGTTCTTCAGTCCAGTTGTGGAGGACGTTGCTTCACTGACCCAAGTTGG
>NW_017731915.1:499889-511625 GCF_001890085.2 Hipposideros armiger | reverse complement strand
TCGGCTGCCCCTTTAACTTTTCTTAATGTATCATTTCTGACAGACTAAAATGCAGATAATGAAAAATAATTGATAGATCAATTTGACCTTTCCTTCTTTACTCATTCTACAATGAAATGGTTCAGTGCCTGAAGAACAATGAATAGAACAGACCAAAATTCATCCCAATTTAGAACTTACATCCTAGAATGAGGAAACACAATGAAAAAGAAAGCAAGTAATTATACACAATGTAAATGGTGATGAAAGCTTTGGAGGCAAAGGGTTTGAAGACAGCCTGGAAGGGGTGGCAGAAGTTATTACTTTTTCTCTAATGATGACTGAAAGCAGGATATTTGAGGAGAGAACTAAAGAAGTCAGGGAGTCATCCATGGAGATGGCCAGAGTGAAAACATTACAGGAAGATGAAAGCAGACTCAAAGTCTCAGGCCAAAAGAGGTAAAAGAATAATGAACTCAGTGTGTTGGAATCAGAGTGAACTTAGGCAATAACCGTAGGAGACAGATCCTGTTGGGTTTGATTTGCCATTGTAAAGACGATGGTTTTTATTTTTAAAAAGATGTGAAGGTAGTGGAGAGTTTTAAGCTGTTAAGTAACAAGATCTTAGTATATTTTTAAAGTACATATCACTCTGTCTGCTGTACTGTAAACAGACTGATCATAGGCATGGCAGAGTCAGAAGCAGGAAGTACAGTTAGCTCTTGTAAAATTCGATGATGGTGACTTGGAGTGTGAAATAGGTGAATTATGGCTGTGTTTGCAGGATTTGGTGTGCATTAGTTGTGGAGATGCTTGAGAAAAATTGAAGTCAAGAATAACTCCAAGATTTTTGGGCCATACAATTCAAAAATAAAAGAAGAGAAATCAGCAGTTTAGTTTTTGACACATTAAATTGGGAATGTCTATTATATATTTTGCAAGTGGAGTGTCAAGCCTACATTTGGGATTCTGCCTAAAGTTTTGAAAGAGACTACAGGCTGAGATATAATTTAATTTTCATCACTGCATACATGCTATTTAAAGCATGTGGTTATTTATATGAGATCTCTTGGGCAGTTAGCGGAACTACAAAAAAAGGGGGTCAGGGAGTGAGGGGAAGAGATATCGAGATCCAAGAACTCCTTTGAATATACTGAACCTAACAGAGGATTTTACGAATTTGACCTCAAAGGCAAGGGAAATAAATGCTAAAATGAATAGGACTATATCAAACTAAAAAGCATTGCACAGCAAAAGAAACCATCGACAAAATAAAGACATAACCAGCCAAATGAGAGAAGATTTTTGCAAGCAATGCCTCCAATAAGAGGCTAATATCCAAAATATGTAAGAAACTCATACAACTCAACAACAAAAAAACAATGCAATTAAAAAATGGGCAGAGGACCTGAATGGACATTTCTCCAAAGAGGACATACAGATGGCCAATAGCATATGAAAAGATGCTCAACATCACTAATCATCAGAGAAATGCAAATAAAAACCACAATGAAATATCACCTCACATGGATTAGAATGGCTATCATCAACAAGACAAATAGAAGTGTTGGAGAGGCTGTGGAGAAAAAGGAACCCTCATACACTGTCGGTGGGAATGCAGATTGGTGCAGCCACTATGGAAGGCAGTATGGAGGTTCCTCACAAAATTAAGAATAGAATTACCATATGACCCAGCAATCCCTCTTCTGGGAATCTACCCCAAAAAATCTGAAAACATTTATCCATAAAGATATATGTGCTTGCTCTGAATCTTTATTTACAGTGGCCAAGACATGGAAAACACCAAAGTGTCCTTCAATAGATGACTGGATAAAGAAGGTGTGGTATACATACACAATAGAATACTATTCTGCCATAGGAAAAGATGAAATACTGCCATTTGCAACAACATGGATGGATCTTGAGATTATTATGCTAAGTAAAATAAGTCTGACAGAAAAAGCAGAGAACCATATGATTTCACTGATATGTGGGATATAAAAGTGAAAACAACAAAGAAACAAGACAAACAGACAAAGAAGCAAAATATCATAGACACAGACAATAGTTTAGTGGTTACCAGAGGGTAAGGGAGGAGGGGGGGTGGTAGATGAGGGTAAAAGTGATCAAATATATGGTGATGGAAGGAGAACTGACTCTGGGTGGTGAACACACACTGTGATATATAGATGATGTATTACAGAATTGTACACCTGAAATCTATGTAACTTTGCTAACAATTGTCACCCCAAAAAACTTTAATTAAAAAAAAGAAAAAAGAAGAATACACCAAACCTAAAAGATCAGGGAGATGATAGTAACCAACCATGGAGACTGCGAAGAATCCCTAAGGAGCTGGTAGGAGAATCAGGATGAATTTGGGTTACTGAGCCACATTTTACATTAATAGAAATATTAAATCCCCTGAGCAACCATTTCTTTCCACATAAGATTAACTTTAAATATAGTCTGAGAGAATACTGTGAAATCCAGTTTTCCCATGAAAATAGTTGTTTAATACTCTATTTTATCAAACTACACATACAAGTCTCTCTGCCTTAAATGTTCTTCCCCTTATTTTCCCCAATTCTTATTAATATTTTCTCTTATCCATGAGGCCTTCAGTGATTTCCCCATTTGATAAAAAACTCCCACAGACTCCCTTTCTTGTTGCTAATCTTTTTCACACAGAATTTGTAATTTCATTTACTAAGAGTTTCATTGACCTATTTTATTGAATAGAATATAAACTATAATGTCAGAATTTTTTGTGAATTGTTTTTACTGCTCTATCATCAACTTCAGTACAATTTCAAGCACATAGTAGAAATCATATGAATATTTGTTAAATGAACACATGAATGAGCTCCCAAATACACACATAAATACATAAATGCAGAGATATTCTAAATATTTGGAAATCATATCAAGTGATTATCCTGGCAAAGATCTAAAATATGGCACTTACCTTTTCATTGGCATTTTTAAATATAGTCAATAAACAATGTATTTTAAATGAGTAGCAAAGCTTTTTTTTATATCTTACACAGTAAATTGCACTTAAGAAGATGCCACTACATGGCCACAGCGTGCATCCTTCTTTATTTTATTTTTAACCTGTGCTGTTATTGAATCTACATAGTAAATGGATATTTCTGGCCATGGAAATCTTTTCCCATGCTTCTGTAGAATCTCAAGCTTTTTTTTTTTTTTTTCTCTTTTCTCCTTTCAGACTCATTTGCCTCCTTTGAAACATTGTACCTTGCCCATTTACCTTATAATGTAAACAGTGAATTTCACTGGTTAAAAATATCTTCATTATACCAATTAATCCAAATCCCAATCTTTCTATTTATCTTTGGAAATTTAATATTTGCCCCCATAGTTATTCTAATACATCCATTTTTTCACACAAAGTATTTTTTTTAAAATTTTTATTGGGGAATTGGGGGGATGGGAACAGTGCTAGGGAATTGGGGGAAGGGGAACAGACAAGTTGCTGTCCTTTTGTTCTTCAGTCTAGTTGTGGAGGACGTTGCTTCACTGGCCCAAATTGGCATCATCATTGGGCTCTCCGGCGAGGCACATCAGTCGCCGGCTTCTGGACAGCTGCTCATGGCGGCTGCTGGCCGCTCACGCTGGCTACACACGGTAGCCCATGGCAACCCACTGCAGCAGGGCCTGCAGCCTACGCCGTAGCCGGTGACTCACGGCAGCCCAGCTCCAGGTTGAGCTGTTGTTCAGCATCTTAGCTGTAGAGGGCAGTGTCACTGGCCCTCAAATGTGGGATCCGAACCGGGGCCCTCTGGCGTCCCAAGCCAACCCTTAACCAACGCGCCACTCGGCTGGCCCCACAAAGTATTTTAAAGACACTGAAGCTTGCATTGAACATAAAACCTTTGCAGCTTACACCTTGTGGTAATGAAACAACAATGCAACCCTAGAGGAATGACTGTCGACACATAAAATAGTAGAGTCACTTACTTTTTGCATACTGGGCATGACTTTCAGACTTTACCATACTGTAACTTTTCTTTCTGAATAAAAGGAAAAAAGAAGCTAGTATATGTGCACATTGTCTATTCCAAAATGTACAGCTGCCATTATTGCTTTTTCAGAAGATTCATTAGAGTAGAAGGCACATATTTAAGGTCTAACATTGCAAACACCTGTATATAAAATTAGAAGTAGCTAGAACTATAGCTAGTTCTAGATTCTGAACTATTGGTCTTTAAGTAAAACTGAAAACTTCTGTTTGTATAAAAGCTTGTATAGTAACAATGACTATGCTGATATCTGCTAATGTTTATAGAACTCTTGCTTTGTGCTAGAAGTGTCCTAAGCATTTTACACATATTAGGTTTTATTACATGCTTTTAAAAACAAACTAATAATATCAAACAAGTGAGAAGCCTGAAGCTTGAAGAGATTTAATGGATGACTGAGGGTTGTCCAAGTCGTATATGGCAGAGCCAGAAATTGAAAGTAAGTCTTTCTGCTGGTCATAATCATTATATATCGTTGGCTGTCTCATATAAAGACTCAACCATTAAGAAAAGAAAAATATGGGGAGTGGAACACCACAAATCTAAAAATAATAAAGTACTGCACCTAGAAAATAAAATGGAAGCCTGGAAACGTCCAGGATTGTAACATTTACCTTATTCTCACCTTACTTATGGTTTTACTAATTCCTCAATGACAAGGATTGAATTAATATTAGAACCAAAGAGTGCATTATTGAAAGACACATACTTGCAAAATACATATTAGTTCATATTATAGACTTAGTCACAATTTGCTATTATAAGCACCTGAGTCAAAGCAAATTACTTCAGTATTTTAATCATGAACTAAACCTATAATTGTAGTCAAGTGTGTGCAGGTTAGAAAAGGCGCAGCTTTCAGAGCATTGTCCAGGAAAAAACTAATCATAACTTTGCGATGCCATATCAAATTATTTAGATCAAACAAAAATAGAACACTTGACAAATCAAAAGCTGCCAAATCACACTAAAATGAAGGATCACTTGAAGGCTCATAAGTTAGAATATAAATGTATAGAAATTCAATATAGATTAGTATAAAATGTTAAATTTTTTCAATTATGAAGGCAAAGTCATATTACTACATACATAATTTTTCTAAGCTTTGTGATTTTTCCACTGGGCTGTTTAGTGGTAATAGCTGGGGGTGATTTTATCCCCAGGAGAAGGAGATGGAGGGGAGGTGGGTGGACACTACTCATATCTAATAAGCATTCTGCTAAATAGGATACAATGTACAGGACAGCCTCCCACACTAAATCATTATCTGGCCCAAAATTTCAGTAGTCTTGAGGTTAAGAAATGCTGATCTAGTTGGAGAAACAATATTTTTTTTTACAAATGAATCATCCAAGATAAATGAATGTTGTAAAAATATATTTATTTAATGTGAAATATTACAACACTGCTGTCTCTTACAGAGAGCACTTTCATTTCAATAACCAGAACACAATCATGAAAAGGTTACATGTCTCACATGCTATGCTTAAATATATAAAAAAGTATAGTCATGGTAAAAGTATTTTATGATGTAGACAATAATATAATTTAGGGCTGAATAACATATGCTTTTAGAAATTAACTTTAAAAATTGCCATAAAGATCAAAACAGTCCAATAAGGAGAATAGCTGCCATAAAGTGTGAACATTATAATTTTGATGTATTAATTTCTACACAAAATTTTTAACTTCTATGCTCTTAGAAAACTGATATCATAATGAATTTAAACTTTTGCACTTGTGTTTAGTACAACTAGTTTCTTGGGTTTTTTTGTTTTTTGTTTCCCCTCATAAATTATTCATCCATTTTAAAGCCTAGATGGACAATTTCGCTCCTTGGTTGCCAACATCAGAAAGTATAATATCAGAAAATTGACGTTAATATGCTAAATGCATATGGTTATTAAAGTTTTATTAAGAAATACCAAGTATTAACACATGCTGCTCTCTATGTTGTCTTCTATAATAATGATATTCATTACCTGTAGGACTGGAGAAGCTTCAGCTATCATTACAGCCAACAGGTAAAACCTGACTTTTGCCTTGTTATGAACAGTCATCCTCAGAGACTGTAATGCACACACATGTAGCAATTATTTTGAAAAATGTGCAATGAGCCATCTATCTAATTTTGAGATGTGCAGAGCTGAACGGGACATCATGTTGAAAAAGTCAAGGTGCGCTGAGCAGGCAACTTGCTGCCCTCCAATCCTGCCCAGCTAGCGATGATTTGCTTTTTATTTGTTCAGATATTAATTCATTTGAAGACAGAATGTGACAACTCTAAGAGCCAGAAAATCATTATTATTGAACATTTTATAAATGCAGGGAAAGGACCCAATTGATTAAGAATTTTGTCCAAGATTATGTACTGAAGTGGCTCTGGCATTAGAACTCAGGGCTTCTGCCTCGTATTCCCTTACCTCTCCTTTAAATTCATTTTAATTTATTATTAATGCAAGCAATTTCATCTTTGTGAATCTTTAAAAACTGAATGCAAAGCAAATATTTGTTAATTTATTTATTGATTTCTAACTTTGGGGAGGTCTTGTTCTGGATACAAAGACATAAATTGTTTTCTCACTGCATGTACATTGTATTAATCTTGCATGAGAGATAAGGCTAGAGCACAATTAATTTAATGCAAAAGAAGGAATTTAAAAAAGTCATGAAGTAAATGAAAGAAAAGTATATTCCATAAGGATATAGTTATGACAGTGGGCCATATCAGCATTACTTAATTAGAGTTGATAAAGAAAGAGGTAATATTTGAATCAAATTTTGAAAAATATTATTTTTGGTAATAGTGGGAGGAAAATATGCCTCTTTACAAAATTCAAGACTACCAAATGGATTTAAAATACAGTGGTTAGATAAATATTGCTGAAAACATGTGTAACTTTGAAAAGTTTGGAACTACAAGTTGAAGAAACAGGGAATAAGGATGTGAAAGCCATTTTTGTTGAGTACAAGTACTGAAATCATAAATATATTAGAACACGTGCATTAGATGCATTTAAAATCAACATCTTATGGGACATATTCACCTGACTAGTCACCTAAGACAACATTCTTATGAAATTTATGATATAGGAAATGTAGATAACTGAACTATGTTATGTTATCTATCTTAAAAGTTTCTGAAAGGTATACTAGGACAATTAAGTTCGTGAACTCATCCTAGGAAAAATGTTGCATACCTCATTGCTGAATATCACTACACTACGGTCACCTTTAAAGCACTCCCCTTGGGAAGCTATGCACCGACACCAGCGCCTAGTCCACCCTTCAAAGCAATTTTAAAACTCTTTTTTCGGAATGGCCATCAGAACTGTCATTGTATTACCCTTGATGTCCTGAATGTCATCAAAATGTCTACCTTTAAATATTTTCTTTATCTTCAGGTAAAGAAAGAAGTCACTGGGGGCCAGATTAGGTGAGTAGGGAGGGTGTTCCAATACAGTTATTTGTTTACTGGCTACAAACTCCCTCACAGACAGTGCTGTGTGAGCTGGTGCATTGTCGTGATACAAGAGCCATGAATTGTTGGCAAAAAGTTCAGGTCGTCTCACTCTTCCACACAGCCTTTTCAGCACTTCCAAATAGTAAACTTGGTTAACTGTTTGTCCAGTTGGTACAAATTCATAAGGAATAATTTCTCTAATATAAAAAAAGGTTAGCAACATCAGTGCAACAAGTTCGCGAACTTAATTGTCAGACCTTTGTATGAGCTGCTTAACAATGAGATAGCCTCCATTAGGGAGGACTAACCTTGTGCTATAGAAGTTTTCATAGATGAACAGGGCAGATTAAACCAGGAAAGCTGTTGTTAAACTTGACATTAAAGAGTGTGCTCTAAATAAACACACAGACACAGACACACACACACACACACACACACACACACACACACACACTTTTCAAATCTCACTTTACTAAATATGAGATTATTGACTTTAACTGCATTGGCAGATGAAGAGTCAACACTGAGTATTCTTTCATTCAACTCATCAGTTGATGTTAGTTATTCTGGCCATCCCCGAACCTATCACTTCCTTCTGTTTGTCACAGTCTCTATATCTGCAGCCAGAGGCACAATGGAAGTTGGAAAAGATTTAGACCCTCATTCTGTTGCACTCTAAAAGGTGAAAGGTAAAAGGTAATCAAAGCTAAGAAATTAGAATCTTTCTCTTGCACTCTATAAACTGTTTTGGACAAGAGGTGTCTTTCTATATCTGTTTGCAAAGTAGTCGAACGAATGATGGTGTTGCACGGTGAGAAGAAAATTGGTGAAGATAAATAAAGCCACCCGTTAAGGCGAAAAGAAAAAATCAGAGATGAAGAGGGATTTCTAAGTAATGTCAATTTCCAGGCATCTGTGTCCTTGATGTTTCGGTTTCAGCTCTTCTTTTTATTCTATGAGATACTCAGTACACAGTTTATAAATCCCCTTTTTGGATTAAGCTTTTACAAGGGCTGCTTTTTCATTTCCTCATGATTCTCTCCATTAACTCAAATATGCTTTTTCACTTATCACAGTTATGTGAGTCTCCCTTACAGCCATATGAAAATTATTTATGTAGAAAAATATGAAGCCAGAAAAGAAGGGTAAATCACTGTGTAGAAAAAAGCATTTCATCATTTTTTCTATTATTTTTAAGTTTCATGTGTGTACATGTGTTTTGTGAGGTCATATAATTACACAGCCAGAGTATACTCACAGAATCAAAGAATATTAAAATCAAAGGCAACATATGGGAGCACTTATTCTAGGTCCATAATTTTAACCAAACAATAAAATATTTAAACAAGATTTCCTAGGCTACATCTGAATAACAGAGAAAAGGGGCAGAATGAAATAACATCCAAAATATAGTAACTTCTGAAGAGGTGAATTAATTGGAAAATTAATAACTTTGGGGTTAAGAAGAAATGTGGTATAAATGGTATTTCATTTATATATAGACATAAAAACATATTAAAAAGAATATTCATTGGTCTACATAATATTTTTACTTGACAGGTATAACTGATTTCTTAGCATCACAGGTATTTAAAATTTATCTTCTATTTTCATTCATTTGAGATTTTCTACAAATATGATTCAGTATCTTATTCCTTAATCTTTAGACTCCAAAAAAGATAGATTTTAACAAGCTATGTTGTAAATTACTAGCTCCTGGGGAAAGTTTTATATATTGATGTTTGGATTTTTGACATTTCCCCTCAAGAGAAAATTTATCATTTCTTTAAAACGGCTTTTCTCAATATGAATATATCTTGGCCTATAACATTTACAAACAAAAATGATGTATTCTTCAACATTTTCATAACTATGGACTTCTTTTGAAAATAAAATAAATACATATGTTTTATACTGAAAACTAACAATAGGCATTTTTAAATCCCTGGAATATGAGGCCAAATGTATTTTATGTACAATGAAAAAAAAACCCAACAGTGAGAATTTTTAATATATTTTAAATGGAGGTGCTGATAATTCTCCTATCTTCCCCATAATGTCTAGAATAGCCTTTTTTTTTTGGTTCTGGAAACATATTAAACTTGGTAATAAGCTGTATTGCTATTTCTATACATATAGAAAATCTGAAGCTTCTAAAGTAGTTTAATTTTAAGAGTTGGCCATCAGCACTGTCATTTCTCTTCATTAATCATTCATTTATTGATTTTCACAGCTAGCATGTGTCTAGCAATATGCTAAGCCCCAGAGATAGAATAATAAAGAGGGGAAAATATCTTCATTTTTTTTATCATGCATAAAATCTAGCATGATAAAGGGACATATATTATCCAGTGGAAGTGTAGAAAAGATGGAGGCAGTCTGGTCTGGAATGGGTAGGGCAAGTTTGCTTGTAAACGTGGTATCTAAACTGAGAATTACAGGAAAGCAATTTGACAACCAAGAATGGAGGAAGGGAATTGCTAGAAGATTGAGGAGGTGCACAAATATTGGTCCCAGCAGGAAACACCATGTTAGAAGATGAAGAGATAAGAGATAATTTGGTACGACTGAAAAAATGGAAGAAACACAAACTAACAGTACTTGAGAGAGAAAGGTAAGATCTGGAAAAAAAATGACCCAGTGTGCACCATTGGCAAGAACTACACTCTGAAAGGTTGGTAAACAACGTGAGGAGAATACATAGTCTTACCTTGTGTTGGGACATGATTAGGTATGTGTTCTGAGGAAATAAGCAAGACATTTTTAAAAAATTAATATTCACAGTCCATACTACAGCTCCCTTGTTTTTAATAAGCTCGTTGTTTCTGTGACCATTCATAATTTTAGATTGTGTCCAGTACGTTTTGCATATCTATTTGAGTCTATCAGTTTTGTCTAAATCTAATAGAGGCTGTTTTTTTCGTATTTGTTTATTTTTATGTTAGAACACAATCTGGCTGCAAGTCGCAACTGGCCTCTGTGGGCTGTGGTTCCAATCAGCAGCATGTTTACAGCTTCGCAGTGCTTTTCATACCTGCCCTGTGTATGTGTCATGACAGGCTGGGACCTGGGCTGGTGCATCTGTGAGCTGGGTTTCCAAAGCCTGGTTTGCCGAATGTGATCAGACCCACACATGCATGTACCTATTGGGGGTGAGCCCAGGAGATCATCAATAACTTGAAGGGCTTTCTAATCCACAACACCTCTGCTCCAAGCCCTACCCCATCCTTTTCAGTTCCATGAGGTTCCTTGGAAAGCCCTGTCTTTGGTTATCCCATTCTTCCATGCGATTCCACAACTGCGCCCACTTCCAAGATCAAGCCGTGGAAGGACAGACAGAAAAAAAACATCCATGGGTTGGCCACTCCCTTTTCGATCCTCAGGCTTGCAGAGCATAGAGAGAGCAGCCCCTCCATTAGAAGTTTGGCTTATGAGGGTTCTCATTATCAGTATCTGCCACCAACGCCATAGGATGCTTAAGCAGCAGAGCTTGGGGGAGGAGAGAAAAGAAAAAGAAGGAAGGAAAGAATGGGGTTTCCACACTATTTTTGAGCTTTATTTATTCCTTGTGCTGCACTACGAGACAAAAGAGAGGATTATTCTGGAACTCTCACTGTGTGCCATAATTTCAGGTTGGGAATATCAGAGAAGGTGACATCATAAATTCACTGCAAGTGCCATGTTCACCGAAATCTGCTCTTCTCCCCTATGAGCCCACTACTAGTTACCTGTCAGTTTACTCACAGCTGCTCTATGGGTCCTTTCTGTGTTGTTCAGCTTTAAGGCCTGTGTCTATATTTCCCCTTACCACACACACCATGGAGTCCACTGCTCCCGCATCATTTGTGGAAATGACTATACTTTCTCCGTTTAATTGTCTTTATCCCTTTGTCAAAGCTTAATTGATTATGATTGTCTGGGTCTATTTTGGGGTTTTCTACTCTGTTCCACTGATGTATGTGTCTTTTCCCAGTATCACTGTCTTACAGTAAGTAGTCTTTTACTGAGGTAGTGTCAGTCCTCTAAAATCTGTTCTTCCTCTTCAGTTTCTGTGTCTGCTATTCTGAGTTTTTTGCCTGTTCATATACACTTTTGAATCTATTTGTTGATTTCCAGAAAATAGCTTACTGGGATTTTGATCATGATTGTGCTTAAGAAAACTTCATTGATAAAGAATATCTCTCCAGGGCCGGCTGAGTGGCTCAGTTGGTTAAGAGCTCGCTCAAGAGTGTAAGTTCTGAGCAACAG
>NW_017731915.1:489289-493884 GCF_001890085.2 Hipposideros armiger | reverse complement strand
GTTTTGAGCACATTGTTTTTCAAATCCATCATTACCTAGAAATACAGATCCAATAGAGAACTAGAGCTAGGAACACAAGTGAGACCGCTTCAAAAAATAATTTACAAAAAAAAGTATTCTTTCAGTTGACAACCTTTTATGACTGCCTTTTGTGCTGTACCCACTATACCAGAGGAAACAGATTGCCCCTTTCCTTGCAGTGCCAGCTGTAGTAGGGATCATATTAGGTGAAACCAAGGTAATTTCAAGGTAAATATAATAAATTCTATATTTAAATCTGGGATTCTTGATCTCCTAGGGATTGATTTATAGACCTCATTCTGTCTATGGACCCAGAACTAATAGATCACATTTGAGCAAATAATCAGCTACATTGTCCTGGTGAGTAGATCTATCATTGTTTATCAGTTAAGAATATTAATATGTTATACATAACCACAAAAATATTAAGATCCATTAGAATACAATGAAATAAAGCTTGTATGAAAATACTTTGTGAATGTCATATAGGAGTAAAATAAAAAGGAGTGGAGAATGTATAAACAGAGTTAAAAGAACTAGGAAGATTCATTAAAATGGACTTGGAGAGATTTTCAAGAAGGATTAATATTGTCAAGTGCTGCCGAGAGGGCCATGAGGTTGAAGATGGAGCAATTGCAGTTGGCAAAATAACATTTTCTGTCGGGGGTATAATGTACAGTGGTAGATTAGAGTAAAAAAATAAAAGCAGAAAATATGTTCAAGAGATCGTCATTGGTTCCTTTTGACCTTCATGCTATACTACTACCAAATTACACATTATGTGTTTCCTTTTAGTTCTATTGTTTTAGAGCGTTGGCTTCATGAGCAATAAAATGTTTGCCATATGAACAATAACTCCACTGACTTATAATAGATATTGGAGATTTTATTTTTATATTTTCTCCTTATTGAGAGAATTTAGCTTATTTTTCATTGCAAATAACCTGGCACTCAGGGTACAACTAATAATGTTTAGAGGCTTGAGCCCAGCATACTGGCCAAGTTGGGTTCAAAACTCAAGGTTGTCACTGTCAGGTTGTATGACTTTAGAGAAACTAAATTTTAATTACTCTAAGTCAATTTTCTCANAAGGGAGAGATGATGGTGCTTATATAAGAGTAATAAGAGTGGATGTTACTAAAAGTACATAACTTTAGAATATATATATATATATATATATATATATTTTTTTTTTTTCTTTTCCTAAGATGGATGTTGCTGGTGAGAGTAAAAGTGAAAAAATAGAAAGGAAGGTCACTCTGAATAGCAAATGGTGGTGATATTTTCTGTAGTAGAAGCCATATGGGAGGCAGAAGAATCAGGGATGCATAGTTGCTCTAGATAAATTTGAGATGCCTTTCAAATATCCAAAGAGATGTCAGACATTTGAATAGGCAAGTCTGACATTTGGAGAAGAGTTTGGGAGTAAAGTTATAAATTTGGCATACAGATGGAATTTTAAGCTACAGGACTAGAATATATATAAATGTTTATATCAATATCTGTCTCTATCAATAGACATAGTTTTCAGTATTCTATCAAAATAATGAGCTGTCTTTGAATACTTAATTTTACTAACCTTTGAAGACAAATGGTCCAGAGTAAAATGCTGAGATATGCTTTTAAGGTTTCACTTTTGTTTTTTCATTTACTAAGTTGGCCATCTCTTCCAACACTCCCACCCCTGAACTTAAAAAACCTGTACTGTTACAATCACAGCATTAGTCATTTGCTTAGTCTGCCATTTCTCTATAAACCACGTAAGTCAAACATTTCATTTCTAGTTCCCTTTTAACCACTCGTTAAACCCTGGTTTGGAGGGGTATTTTGTCTATATTTGAACTGTAGCACACTTCAAAACATGGTTGTTTGGATGGTGGCTATATTAGTTAGGATGAGATAAAGTAAACTGAACAACCTCGACTACTTTACTCAGGAAGTGATTTGCTACTGGGGATTAGGTGCATTCCGGTTTATTAGAAGGACTTGGAGACGGCTGTACAGCCTGGGGTCCAAGGGGAGGCCTGCAGAACTTTGAGGTCTAACAACACTGTAGAAGTTGTGACTCAAGGATTAGGAAGCGGTTTCTGTTAGGCCTATTAAAACTCCTGATAAAAAGAAAACTAGAGATGGGATAACTAATTGCTGAATTGGGCCACAGCTGGCAGAATCACCTCTCAAACAGCTAAGGATAATACACTGCTCTTGAAAACTCAACGACTGTAACAGTTTTACGACCAGCACCAGAGGGAACAGGAAGGACTCTTTCCACTGACTGTGTGTAGACCTTCCACAAATGTATCAATTCAGGAATCCTAACTCACATTTAAAATAGTTAACTGCAAGTGAGCCTGAGGAAAAGTTTTTTCCAATATTTCTTTGTTTGTTTATTTGTTGTTCTTGTATTCCTTGTTGAGGTTTTACTGTTGAGGGAGATACACTAGAGTGAAGAAAGGTGCTGGGCAAGCCATTCCACAATATCTGTTACAATTTCATTTCTACTTTTATTATTAGATTGTAGGTTCTATTATAAACAGGGCGTATATAGTAGTGTGGGAGTACTAAATAAATAAATAAATAAACACGCCAATCACATTTTGACTTGATGTAAACAGTCATGTATCATTCTTAGTCACCAATTTGGTGTGTGTGTGTGTGTGTGTGTGTGTGTGTGTGTGTGTGTGTGATAACAACACAAAATTGAAAAGTACCATAGTATTGAAAATTTTAAAGCCTATTTATAAAATTATTTTAGATATATCTATATCTATATCTATATCTATATATAGATATATATATCCTATAAATAATTGTTTAAATTTTCCTCAACACATAGCACAGATTCTGACTGATAGCAGACGGTCAATAAATATTTGTGGGATACTTTCAATGACATATTAATCCTTATAATAGATATCCCCCTTAGTCCATTATTATAAATCTATGATATTTATAAACTCTTTATATCTGAACAACTAACACTACTGATTTGTGAAAAGTAATGTTAAGAAATATGCTTAATCAAATAAAATGACCCATTTGGAAAGTTTCTTCCCATATAAATATTCCAGTGCAACTTGTATCTTGTTATTTTATTTCTTTATTTAAAAATGCTTTCAATGAACAATTTTGCACACCAATATCTACTAATAATGTATTTTAAAACTGGTGATCGTGGATTTTACTTATAGGAACAAGTTTTTCTTTTCCATGAATGGTTGCCAGGAAAAAGCAAGCCCAAGAGGCTATTTAAGAGGAAGTGTTTGAGGTTTCTTCTCTCTCCTAAATGTGTATGGGTTGTTATTTTTATCTAGCTGCAAAGAGGGAAATTGAACTGATTCTTACCCCAATGCTACCGATGTTGAGGTCTCTTGAAATGACTATTTGTTGTAATGATTGACAGCATGCTTATATGCGATCTTAAGTAGCCTTGATTACATAGTGAATTCTTGTGTTTAAATTTTTTCAAGTGTTTTAAACTGCTGATAGTCTTCAGAATTAGTGAACACTTACCAAAAAAGGCATTAGAANCAAATGACCTAGAATAGCCAACAAAACACTGAAAAGACAAAGTTGGAGGACTCATTCTGCCCAATTTCAAAGTTTACTGTCAAGCTAAAGTAATCAAGGTACATGGTATTGGAAAAAGAATAGATACTTAGATCAGTGGAACATAATAGGCAGCCCAGAAGTAGATCTAGACCTCCACACCAATAAAATAAAATTTATATATACATATATAGCAAAGGTCATTTAATAGAGAACCATCTTTTCAATAAATGGTGCTGGAAAATAGGATATCTCCAAAAATAAATAAACTTAAACACACAACGTATAATTTTGAGAAATATTAACTCAAAATTGATCATAAACCTAAATATAAAATGGAAAACTATATAAAACAAAAGAAGAAAACATAGGAGAAATGCTATGTGGCTTTGGGATTGATAATGAGTTTTTAATACACCACTATAAGTATGATCCATGAAAGAAAATAGAATTGCTAAATTTGAATTTAATAAAATTAAAAATGTTTGCTCTTGAAAGACATGAAGGAAAAGACAAGATGCAGACTGGGAAAGAATATTTGTAAAACACTTATCTGAGAAAATACATGTATCTAACATATAACAAAAAAACACTTAAAAAACACCAAGAAAACAAACAACCCAGTTGAAAAATGGGCAAAAGATCTGAATAGACGTATCAGCCAAAAATATGTATTTATGGCAACTAAGTGTATGAAAAGATGCTCAACACTAGCAAAGCAGGTTGGATCCTCGAGGTCGCAGGAAGGAAATTGGATTTTATTCCAAGTATTATCTCATTCCAAGTAATTGGAGATTATTGAACAGAGCAATGATGTGATGTGATATATGTTTTAGGTAATAATCCTTCTAATTTCTGTGTAGAGGCTATAGTTAATGAAGGTCAAGAGGAAAAAACAGACTATTTAGAAGGCTTATGAAATGTCCAAGGGAGAGATGATGGTGCTTATATAAGAGTAATAAGAGTGGATGTTACTAAAAGTACATAACTTTAGAATATATATATATATATATATATATATATTT
>NW_017731915.1:483171-488043 GCF_001890085.2 Hipposideros armiger | reverse complement strand
ATTTTATCAGTTTTTAAGTGTAGCTTTTTCTTGCTTTAGTTTCACATTTGCCTTCTCATTTCCAGTCTTCTATGTATGTTCAGTCATCTGATTAACATTTCTGAAACACAGTTCTCCACATCCCATGTACCCCAGGTTCTCAGTTTTAATGGGGGCATTCCTCAAAGTGTGCGTGCACGCCAACACAGTTGCATCGGAATCTCCCAAGGTATGATCCTTGCTAAAAAACTAGGTATCCGGCTCTCCCTTTTACCTAAGAGATCACACTAGGGAATATATCGCACCCTCTTTTAATGACAACTCTCTAGAAACTTCTCTGATTTGTTCCACCATGGTAACTTGGGAATCCCATTTTCTGTTTTTCTCGGGTCTATTTCAGTAATGCTGGGGAGATGGAGGCTCCAATGAGCCATGCTATGCTGTTCCTTAGATCTAACCCAATTAATGTTTCTCACCGGAGGCTAGAGATGCTGAAGCTTGGAGGCAACAAGGAAGGCCTCTGGCAAGGCTGAATCTAAACAGAAGCTCAGAGACTAGAACACTTTCATTTACAAGGGCAAATACAAATTAAAGATAGGAGGCTTAATTCCCCTGCTGAAAATAAAGGAAAAGGACACCCTCCCCCATTCCCATTTCTTAGAGCATTTACTTTAGAAAACTTGTAAATGCAAGTTCTTTCTTTGTCTCTTTAAAATGTATGGAAATCTTTTTAAAAGCAAAATAAAAGCCTCTTGCCAGATTCACAACCCAGCAAAGTCTTTCTCAAGGACCATCTCTTCGTGCTGTCATCATTAAGGAAGAGAGGGCCTTTATCTCCCACTTTCTAGGGTGGGTAGGGACTTAACTTCCATAGGCACTTCCCTCCAAATTGCAAAACTACCTCTAATCATAGAGGTATAAGTTCATTTTTTCTTTGAATTAAGCCAATTAGCAAACAGAGATGGGCATCCCAATTACCAGGTGAGTCTAGAGAAAATGTATGCGACAAATGGTGCTGTTGATTCCTTTTACTTGAGGATTAGATATTATTTATCTTAAGCATAGGTATGTAATAGGTCCTGTCTGCTTGTCTTGGAGTGAGATTTCCTTCCATCATGGCAATCTCTTGGTGGATTGCTTGTGATGCACATCACATACTGGTTTAATGCTGATTCACTAATAAAATTGTTTTCCTTCTCTTATCTTTGCAGATTTGTTTTTTAGGTTGGGAGAACATTTTGTTTTTAATTATGTTTCCCCAACACATTATTAAAGAAAAGATCTTCATACTTATCTTAATAAATTTAACAATAACAGCAACAAGAATGCAAAGGTAGACAAAGAAAAACAAGAAAAATAAAACCTGAAATTAATGAAATAGAAAACCAATAAATGAATTTGAAAGATAAGCAGATTCAAAAGTGTATTCTTTAATATGATGAATAGGTATATGTCTTTTAGTATTGATGAATAAGAAAAGAAAGATAGAAAAACAAGAACATTAGATTAAAATTAAAAATAAACATATTTAAACACATAGAAAACTATAAAATAATTAGGAAAAATGTTTTTTTTATTATTAGTTTCATGTGTATAGAACAATGCAATAGTTATCCTTTTCACACCTCACAAAGTAACAACCCCCCACTCTCCCCCCATGTACTGCCCTCCCACCCCCGATATCATACTTATCTATTACAATTCCATTGACTCCATTCCCACACTCTACTCCACATCCCGTGACTATATGTATATATAATTGTAGTTGACATACAGTATTATTCGACATCAGCTTCAGAAATACAGTGCAGTGGTCAGGCCTCTACACNATCTCCAAGTATTCTATCTCTAATTAAAAATATTACCTTTAATCAATAATTTTGGTTTGTAAAATATTGCTAAATTAATTTCTATTCATATGTAAATTAGTGTGTGCTGTCTTTCCCTGCACTCAGCACTTCTGCCCTTAAGTTTAGTGATAGAACATAATGAAAGGACATAAACCACCACCATAACCACAACCACCACCAGAACTATCGAAATTTACAATTGGCGTGAGATGTTTTGTTTGAATTGGTTTGGTTTGGTTGATTGGTTTAGACCTTTTTGGATTTTTTTGTCTTTCTATTTTGTTTTGTTTCAGTTTGTTTTTTGTGTTTTTTTCCCATTGGTAAATCTAGATTTACAAAGTCATCACCCCCTCCTCCACTTCCACATTAAGGCATCATAACAGCCTGCTTAGCCTTCCTCTACTACTAAACTGTACTAAACACAGGTCTTTTATATTCTTCCATGTTACAAGAGAACTATGGATTATGTGGTTGTTTTACTTAAGAAATGTATTTTTATAGACTGGGCAATATTTTCAAAACCTATTACACCGTGTGAGTACCTGAAGGAGAATGGAGGGGCACCACATTGGAGGTGTAGCTCTAAGTGCTTAGAGACGAGGGTATCGTCTGGATTCACCCGTGGATGCTAATGTCACTTACAGTAATGGTGGAATTTGCAATTGGGAAGAAGACTGTGGCAAGCATGAAGTCTTCAATGAACGTAAGGGGTGGAAAGTGGGTGGAGAATATGAAAGACGGGTTAGACAAATGTGTGGCCAATGACGTAAGCCTCTAAGAAGAGGGTATTTCTAGAGTCACAAGAGGGTGGGAGAATAATGATCGTCAAGTCCAAGTATGAGTAAGAATTTGAGGTGTGTGTATGTTGATGCCACATGAAAGGATGTTCATTTCTTATCACTCTGGCTCCAAACCATATCCACACACACATCAAATTTCAATCAGTAATTTTAATTGTTAACATTTTAACACCATTTTATTTGTTTTAGAATAAAATTCAATTACTGCATTAATACTCTTTAAATATACTCAACTAGTCTCATCTGAAGACGTTTTCATAGCTTTCCTGTACTTAGCTCACCTTTCTACATCTTCTTTCCAATGGACCCTTCATGTTTCACCTTAAACATCCTTTTTCAGGAGCCATTCCTTGACTCCTTAAGATAAGTTCCACACGTTTTATGTCATGAAGATCCTTACACTTTCCTCATCCTAACACTTACCGACTTTGTGAATATTACTAGCTAATGTCTTTCTTCTCCAAAGAACTCTAAGCTCTGTAAGAATAGGGATCATGTGAGTTTTGGTTCAGTATGTATCTTCACTGCTTAGCACAAGAACTGGTGCAGAGAGAAATTGCAATAAATATTTATGAAAGAATAAATTAATTACTGATGCTGACTTAAGACAGACTGGAAGGCCAGAATTCTTTCTGCTGAACAGAGGAATATCTAAAGTGTGAAAATAGCAAGAGAGGGGAACATTAAGGCCTGACAGGCAGGGGAGAAACAATAAAAGAATGGGTGCTAAGGAACCCCCCAAAATGGTAACTCAGGTTACCAAAAGGAAAAGAGTCAAATGCCCATGCTGAAATATAAAGTGTTTTATGTCTCTTCTTGAAAAGAGAATAAGCAGAAAAACAGAAAGGCACAATCCAAAACCATTCAAGAACAATTGTTTGCGGGGCCTCCACACTGCAGTCACTGCCCCTAACAATGACTGACGATTCCCTGTAGTCATCAATGCACTTAGTTTTATATTTGATGCTGCCCATTTGAATATGCATTTGTTTTCGTACTGTCAATTTCCTCTGACATAAGTAACAATTCCCATGTAACACTAATGCCCACTTGCCATGGTGCTAATAATACTTGTGGTTTGGGCCCCAGACATCACAGCTGTCACCAAATACCTCAAGAACAATAGATTCTTAGCATGGACACCAAGGTGTTCTCTCTTCTTTAGCTAAGTCCTCCTCTATCTTTCTTCAAAACATAGCATATTAAACTAATTTAAAACATTGTACATTTTGTATATTGTGTAATGATTTTTTTCTCCAGTGCTAATTCTCACTTCTGGGGCTGACTGAAGGCCTTTGTGTGCTGAGTTGTGCTAACAGCATATTCAAAAAATATATAGAAGGCCTTATCAGTATAGTGGCCTGAAATTCACCCATTTCTAAGTCAATTTTAGGAATTTCAAAGCTAAAGCTGCATAAGGGTAAAGCAATGGAGATAGAAAAAGGAAAACAGAGAGCATGGGTCGGCCGTGTGGTGTGTTGGTTAGGAGTTGGCTTGGGATGTTATCTCTGAATAGCAGGGCCCTGGTTCAGATCCCACATGAGGGCCAGTGATGCTGCGCCCTCTACAGCTAAGATGATGAACAACAGATCGACCTGGAGTTGGGCTGCCATGAGGCAACGGTGGAGGCTGCAGTGAGGCTGCAATGGGCTGCTGTAAAGCTACTGTGAGGGGCTGGCAGCTGGTGGGAGTGGCCAGCAGCCAGTGAGAGCTGCCAAAAGCCGCCATGAGCAGCCATCCAATAGCCAGCAACCAATCTGCCTCACCCGGGAAGAGCACAATGATAATAACAACATGGGTTAGTGAAGAGACATCCTCCACAACTAGACTGAAGAACAAAAGGACAGCAACTTGTCTGTTCCCTTTCCCTAATTCCCCAACACTGTTCCCCTCCCCCAATTCCCCAATAAAATCTTTTTAAAAAAAAAGAAGAAAAAAGAAAACAGAGAACAAAACAAAAGCAAGCAAGCAGGCGAGTTAACCCTTTAATCACTTATTGATCATATTATGATTAAAATAGAAAAACAGCATAGATTTTTTTCAGGTTTAATCATGTACAGTGGCAATATTCACATGGTACAGTCAGTACAAATGTTCAAAATGAAAGGTTGGTGACTGTTGGCTCTCCTAAATGCTTGATTCTGTGATACTGATGGGCTCTTGGGACAAGAGAAGATGTTATTGTGTTTCAGTTTGGAGTACTGATTCCCAGAGAACTGGTGTTGAAACCAGGAGCTGAAACA